>NC_081575.1:1586858-1589205 GCF_022355385.1 Mustela nigripes | reverse complement strand
CTCGGCAGGCACCCGGGCCAGGAGCGCCCAACGCCCTCTCACCTTTCACTTGCGCCTCGTACTCGGCCTGCAGCCCCCGCTCCCGGCGCAGCTTCCCGTGCGCGGCCATGGCTTCCGGGCGGCCGCGCCGTCGAGCCTCACTGCTCCCACGCGGCCGCGAGCGGGCCGGGCGCGGGGACCCGGGGCTCAGCAGCCCGCACCCCCGCAGGCCCCGCCCCGCCCCGCCCCCAGCGCGGCTCGGGGTGGGGGGGAGGGGGGAGGGGGGAGGGGCGGGCCCCGGCCCGACACTGGCCGGCAAGGGCTTTCCGGCGGGGTCCCCCGGCGGCCGGACCCTGCCGCCCCCTCGTGCTGGGCCCTCGGCACACACCCTGGCTGCCTGTGCCCCGCGCTCAGCGGCCAAGCCGCCAGGGCCCGTGTGACAGCCTGGACGTGGTCCTCAAGCTGGCACCCTCCCGCTGCCGCCATTGTCCCCCACCCCTCCTCCCCCCCTCCCGCAGAAGGTTGTCGGGTCACCACTGCCAAACCCCACCCTTCACAGCATGGCCATGAGTCTCGAATGCCAGTAGGCAGTGCCACTCTGGCTGCTCCGGGCCCTGGACTCCCCTGGGTCGCCTGCTTCCCCCTGGACCCCCAGGACATCAGATGGAACCCACACATCCCCAGTCACAGCCCTGAGAGATAAGCACAAGGAGACTGGAGAGCCCGGTGTCAACTTCCTGGGGAAGGGCAGGGTGGGGGGTGGCGAAGGAAGGTCAGCACAAGAGATTAGAACCTCAGCCATTGTTCCCTCAAGCCCGCTCCTTGCGGGGAGAGCACGGTTTGGCTAAGGTTCCCCTTCTGCTCAACCCCATAGGGAGGAACAAGCCTCATTTCCCCATAGGTAGTTACCACTTCCTACCACTTCCTGCTGCCGGAAGAGACTCTTCTGCCTTCTTTCTGCTGTAGCTTGCACCTGCCCTTAGACTTGGGGCTGGGGGTTCAGCCTTCCTCTCCCCCCGCCCCCAGTGTAAGGTCTTAACAAGCCTGGGGACAAATCTTGGGGCCTCCCTTATCCAGGAGTGCTGGATTTCCCTCCACCAGCCTCTACCAACCCTGAGCCAAAAGGCAATGGATTTTCTCCATTGAACTGGGAAGGCAAGCTGCACGCGGCCAGTGACGAACCAGACTGGACATCTGCCAGAGGTCGGGTGGGTGGGGAATCCCTGGGGTATAGATGGTGGGAGAGGGGTGAGGCCATTAGGCTCCAGAATTGTGCCCAGGGAGCCGAGGAAGGTCTGTAGGCACTAGTGCAAGGGGTCCAGGCAGGCATGTGTGTGCACGGATGTCAAAGTCAGGCTCAGAGCAAACGTGGGCACATGCGGCCTCGACCTGCAGCCGCGGGGTGGGGCGGGGTGGAGGAGGCTGCACAGCTCCTTCCTGCCTCTGGACTATGAGTTCTCTTGCCCAGAAGGGGAAAACATACCTCCTCAGTTCCCTGCTCACCCACCCCTACTCCTACCCAGGACCAAGGTCCTTCTCTAAGACACTATGTGTCCACAGGGCGTGGGAGCTGGCCAGACACCAGCAGGCCCAGGACCTGGGCTTCCAGGATCTGGCCTCAGCAGTACCACTGCTGGAGTCCTCTAGCAAGGCAGGCGAGCCTTCTGCCCCTTCCTGGAGCACACCCGAACACTTCTGACCCCAAACCCCGTGTGTCAGGAACCCGTGCACCTCACCAGCCAACCCAACACACCTTGCCCCTACCCTCCATCTGAGCACTCCTGGCCTCAGCCCCTACTTTCAAATGCTGTCCTCTATCCTTTTCTGGCTCCAGAAACACTCATGTGATGCCCCATTAGGCCACTGCTTTAAAACCTGACATCATAAGCCCTGGCTTTTAAGATGCTTGTTTGGCCTTTGAGGCTCTAGTGCTTGCTCTATCCTCAGCTCCGTTATTCCCCTTCGAAGAATCCCAAAGCTCATTATCCCGCAGAAGATGAGGACCAGATGTGTGCGACCTTGTTCAAGGTGTTAAGGAGTAAAGTATACGCTGGGCCCGGAGGGGTGACCTCAGGGCTGACATGGGTCAGGCACTGTGCGGAGGATGGACTAGAGGGAGATGAGATTAATGTTGCCGCCGTCTATGTCAGAGCGAGAGGAGATGACAGCATGAATTGGGCAGTGAAGGTCCCATATGAAGATGCTTTGAGGCCCTTATTTTCCTACAAGTCAGCTTAAGAATGGGGGCTGTGGGGGCGCCTGGGTGGCTCAGTGGGTTAAGCCGCTGCCTTCGGCTCAGGTCATGATCTCAGGGTCCTGGGATCGAGCCCTGCATCGGGCTCTCTGCTCAGCAGGGAGCCTGCTTCCT
>NC_081575.1:1570498-1586758 GCF_022355385.1 Mustela nigripes | reverse complement strand
ATTGGGATCGAGCCCTGCATCGGGCTCTCTGCTCAGCAGGGAGCCTGCTTCCTCCTCTCTCTCTGCCTGCCTCTCTGCCTACTTGTGATCTCTCTCTGTCAAATAAAGAAATAAAATCTTTAAAAAAAAAAATGGGGGCTGTGCGGGGGTGGGGGCATCTGGGTGGCTCAGTGGGTTAAGCATCTGCCTTCTGCTCACTTCATGATGGGGGGGTATCCTGGGATCCAGCCCCCCTTCCGGCTCCCTGCTCAGCAAAAAGCCTGCTTCTCCCTCTCCCTCTGCCCCTCCCCCAGCTTGTGCTCTCTCGCTCTCTCAAACAAATAAAACCTTAAAAAAAGAAAAAAGGGGCGCCAGGATGGTTCAGTGGGTTAAAGCCTCTGCCTTCCGCTCGGGTCATGACCCCAGGGTCTGAGGATCGAGCCCCGCTCTCTGCTCAGCAGGGAGCCTGCTTCCTCCTCTCTCTGCCTGCCTCTGCCTGCTTGTGATCTCTGTCAAATAAATTAATTTAAAAAAAAATCTTAAAAAAAAAAAAAGAATGGGGGCTTCCGTGGTCAAGCTTGTGCACCCAGTCGGTGTACAGGTTCATCCCTTGGGGAGACGTGTCCAGAGCCCACCCCCAGCAACAGAGTAAAAAGGTAAGGGCGGGCCTGCTTCCCCACCGTCAGCTTTCCTGCCCCAGCTCCGCTCGGCCAGTCCTGCAAGAGGCGGCCCCTCCCAGAGGCGGGTGCCGCAGCGACCGGGGAAGTGCTGGGCCCCAAGGGACGCTCGAGCCTGCGGCTTCCCCTCTTCACTCCCCGCCGCGGCCCCCACCTCCGCCCAGGAAACCCAACCGCCTGCAAGAGGCCCATCGTCAACGGGCCGCAAGGGACGTAGGGCACGGAGGGCAGAGGGCGAGCCGGGACCCTGGGGACTGGTCGAGGGCGGAAGGAGGGCGCGGCACAAGGCGCCGTGGGAGCCTCCGAGGGCTCCCTCCACCCAGTGCTGGGGCGCGGCCGAGGCAGCGCGCATGCGCGCCCCTCCCGGAAAAGCCCGCCCCGCCGCCGCCAGACCAACCAGAGCCTGGGAAAGAAGGCGGCTGCGGCTGACGAGAAGGGGGAGGGACTGACGCCGGGCGTAGAGGGCGGGGCAAGGCACCACCTCCCGCCCCCAGAGCGCACCGGCGAATGGGCGGGCTGGCGCAGGCGCAACTTTGCAGCCTCACCCTCTGCTGTCTGAGCTTCCCCGGCAGCCTGATGGTCACGTGACCGGCGCGGGCCAGAGAGAAAACGGAGCCCTGGGCCCGGGAGTTGGCGAATTACTCAGCCTAGCAGGGGAGCCCTGCACCTTCTGCAGCGGCAGGCGCATCAAGTACAGTGACAGCTCTGGAGTGCGAGCTCCGCTGGGAGGTGGGCAACCCAGGCAGAGCCTCCCCAGGGACTAACAGCAGCAAGTGATCGTGCTGCAGCCAGAGGGCAGGGCAGGAACAAAGGCACGGGAGCAAATCTTAGGGCTGGCTTAGAACCATGGGAAACGGAGGGCTTACAGAGATACACCCGTAAATACAGAGCGCAAACTGCTGGTTGCCAGAGGGGAGCAGAATGGGCGACAGGCAACATGGTTGAGGAGGAAGGGGAGATACAGCCTTGCGGTTATGGAATGGGCAGGTCAGCACAGGGAAGATGGTCAGTGGTATTGTTAATAGCACTGTGTGGTGACAGATGGCAGCTACGCTTGTGCTGAGCGCTGCATAACCCATAGAGATGTTGAACACCATTTTTGTGCACCTGAAATTACTGTAAATTTTTGTCAATTATGCACCAATAAAAAAAAAAGAGGGCTTATATTCTGCATGAAATGACATTATGCATTTGTCAAAAAACAATCCACAACACAGAGGGAAATGTAAACCCTGGACTATAGTTAATAATGTATCGATATTTGGGCACCTGGGCATTCAGTTGTTAAGGGCATCTCCCTTTGGCTCAGGTCATGATCCCAGGGTGCTGGGATGGAACCCCACATAGGGCTCCCTGCTCAAAGGGAAGCCTGCTTCCCCCCACCCCGCTTGTGTTCCCTCTCATGTCTCTGTCAAATAAATAAATAAAATCTTTAAAAAAATGTATCCGTATTGGGTCAACAATTTTAACAAATGCAACATTTCACACAAATGTTAACAGGTGAAAACTGACTGTGGAGGGGGGTACAAGGAAACCACTATCTGCTCAGTTCTGTAACCCTAAAACTGCCCCCAAAATAAAATCTATTTCCAAATGAAGGCTGAGGTTAGGGAGCAGATTCCATGGTTATTACCGTCATTGAACACAAAAGATCTCCTGACCTCTTAGACGGTGGGCGCGGGAGGGATCAAGGACAATCCGTTGTCGTCACTGTTGTCAGGGCCTGAGCGACGGGGTAGCTGCTGGGCCATTACCACACAGGACACAACAGATAAAACCCAAGCACAGCCGGCTTTTTCGACATCAGTAGCCCAGTGAGGCAGCGGCAAAGCAGGGCTCAGAAGGGGGATGATTTGCTCCCTGGCAGGGACCGGCTTTCCAGAACTCCGGGGTCTCCCTCCTCTGGGCCCAAAGGTGCCGAAAGCCATCAGACTTGGGAGCCCCACCTCTAAACCCTGACAAAGCTCTTGCCTTCTATATGGGCTTAGCAGGACATATGGTGCCAAAAGGCTAAGGCCCGTGTCCGCGGGGACATACAGGGTCTGGAGAGAGGCAGCCGCCCACCGGCCCCACCAATGCACACTCTCGCACACACAAACTCCCCAAGGCCGCTGAGTGAAGTTTATTGTGAAACCTCGAGGGGCGGCGAGGATAGGTCGGGCAGGTCAGGGTGGGGAGAGGAGCAAGTGCAGGCTCTAGGAGGCGGAGTCAGAGGCCTCTGAGCTGTCCTTGACGTCGGTGCTCTCTGTGGTCTCGCTGACCTCGCTGAGATCCTTGCTGTCCCCACCGCTATCCTCAGCAGCCAGGCCCTTCTCCTCACGACAGGCCTCTCCCGAGCTTGGAAGTGAGTTGCCCCGGCTTTCCACCTTGTTCTCGATGGAACCCAGCACCACATGCCTGCCCTTCTCCTTCAGCTCCAGGTGCCGCCTCAGCTGCCGCAGGAGGAAGGAGACAGGGCCTAAGTGTCCAGACCACGTGGGCCCCTGCCTGCCACCTGAGCTGGGGATGAGGGAAGCCTGCACCTGTCACTTGCTGGGGGCCGCGGGCCAGGGCCCGGCCCTGACTTTGTCCTCCGTCCAGCTGTGTCTCACCCCTGAACCCTGGGGGCCCTAGTTCTCAGCACGGGCCGGGGCCTCCTCCCTCCCCTTGGCCATCGCGCCTCAGACAGTACAGGCTTCTGCAGAGAGTGGCATCCCGGAGCGACAGCGGAGGACTCCCAGCGCTATGGCCACTGGCGCGGGCGCCAGTCCCCTCGCCTCTGGCTGCAGAAGGCCTCCTACTGCCTCAGGCACACGGAGAGGGCCTGCCCTGCTGGCCTGGCCCCCAGGAACGCTCACCTCATCCGCCATCTGGGTGAGGTCCCGCTTCATCGCATACGCATCTTCCCCATCCGCGTAGTACTTGGGCTCCACTTCGCTGATCCTGGAAGCAGGAAGTGCAGAAACGAACGACCCAAGTCAGAGGGCAAATTCTCCTCAGGCTTCTGGCCTCCTCTGCTAGCAGAGCAGCCTATCTGTTTTCCCTGAAGGACCCTTCTGGAGACAGCAAGCCCGGTTTCCCTGTGTGCTCTCCAGGAGTCAAGCAGTAAGTAGCTCCCAATGTTTTTATGCCTCTGGGAGATGCCACTGTCCTGTGTCCCTAACCTAATTCGCAAGGATCTGTTTCTGTGGTCCGTTATATCGAGCTGAAGCCCTGAACTGAGACATCCCCTCTCTCCACGCCCTGTTACCTATCCTGGACTGCGCAAAGGCAGGCTGACTTGTTTTGTGTCCAGCAACGGGAAATGAGGACGGGCGCTGGCCCTCTGTTCCTGACACTCACTGCCAGGCCCTGCGACCCCCGCTCGGAGCAGCTTAGGCACCTGCACCGGCAGGGGGTGTACATACAGACCCGGGTATTCCTGCCACTGGCTGGAAGGGGCACTGGAGGGCCTGGCAGCCCTGAGACCCCAGAATTGTTGGCCACTGGAAACATGTACGTCCAGATCAAAGCTCCCTCCCTGAGGGCCCTGTTCATCTCCCATGGAACCGAGGCTAAAGCTGCCTCTCTGGGCCCTGATCCCCGCCTCACTGTCAAGCAGCTTTCACCACCACGTACCGGTCACACCACTTCCCTCCAGGCTTTCCCTGTCCTGTGCCAGGCACACAGAGACTCTCATGTCCCCAGGCGGGCTTGTCCTCATCCACCAGGACAGCCAGCCCAGAACTTGCCAAAGGCCATACTGGCCTGAACATGCTACGGTTTTGGCAGCATGACATTCTCCTTTCTCCTGGGCCTCTTGGATGCTTCCAGGTGCCAGGTGCCCTTGAACCCTGCTTCTGCTCATCTCCCAGGCCCTCACCTCTACCAAGAAGCCTGTGTGTCCTTCACCTAGCCCTAGCTGGTGTCAAGCGACACAGCAAGAGCCACACCAAATGCATCCTGAGCGTACTGCAGCGGCAGGGACCGTCTTCACAGACACCAGAGGAGACCTCCTGGGAACGCATGGAGTCCACGGCCCAGTCCCCGTCTCAACCGACTGCAGGTCTTCCCTCCAGCCACCCACAACCCCCACCGGAAGGCAGCTCTGATGTCTGGACGAGCCAGACCTGGGACCACCCCATCCTATTTGAAAAGTCTTGAGCTACTTACTGAAAGTTGAGAGTGTTGGAATAGAGGTGCAAGGCAGCCCGGTTACTGCAGGGGAACAAGGCACTGCTGAGCTGCACAGACAGGGACAGCGCGCCCGGGTCCAGCCCCTCCTCCCAGGACCCCCTACCCCACTAATACCACGTCCCAGATCTTCTCCGAAAGCCAGGGCACCCCAGGACCCCCGACCCTCCCCCTGCCTCAGCACCACCCCCCTCTCCTGCCCTTCCCTCCGCCCTGGCTTCCACCTCTTCCTGACGTGCAGGGATACGTATTTGGCATTGAAGTTCTCGATCATGGCTCGCGAGGCCTGGTCCATCAGCTTCTGAGCCAAGCCGAGGCGCCGGTGGGAACGCTTCACAGCCTGGCGGGAGGAGGGTGGGACCTTGAGGGCCGCCCCAACCAAGCCCACCTCCACCCTTGCCAGAACCTGGGTGGGTCCTACGCACCAGCGACGTGATGTGTCCATGGGGCACATCATCTGGATCCTCCTCCCTAAAGCGAGGAGAGAGGAGAGGCTGGAGAGGAGCCTGGTGCCGAGGCGGTCACCAGCCCACGTCCACGGTGCAAGCAAAGAGCAGGAGCACAGAACTCCTCTGGCGGCTCCGAAGTTCCCCCAGACCCGGGGCGGGGCAGAGCTGGGCTCTCAAAACCCCATGCCACAGACAAAACACAAGCACACTGTCAAAGCAGCCCGATGGAAACGCTGACTGTGCTGTGAGGAATCGAGCCATCGAGCCAGGAAAAGACGTGGCGGACCTTTCAGTGCCGTGACTTAAGTGAAAGAAGCCCATCTGAAAAAGCCCAATACCGTACGATTCCAAACACGTGACATTCTAGAAAAGGCAGAACTACAGAGACAGTAAGTAAGTGTGGCAGTGGTTGGCGTGGGGAAGGGGGGAGGAGAAAGGGAACAACAGGGAAGACTTTCAGGCCGGGGCCGGGGCTGGAGCTGGGTCTCGGGGATCGCTGAAACTACGGGCTCTAGACCAGCAGATACACGTTACACATGTGCCCAAGCCCACAGAAAGTACACCACGAAGTATGAACCCTATTGTAAACTGTGAACTTTAATAATGTGGTCATACTGCTTCGTCAACTGTCACCAATGTACTCCCAGGTGTTAGTGATATTGAAAAAACTCGGGGTAAAAGGGTAGGGGGTATACGGGAAGTCAATATTTTCCAGTAATTTTGGAAACCCAACATGGAACTAAAAACCAGTAGATTGATTCATTAAAACAAGAAAAACCACTACAGGGCAGCATCTAGGAGACACACGTGGTGTAGGTGCCCCGCCCCACCCCCAATCCACTGCCAACTCTGGTGACTCACATTTTGGCCAGGACGTATCCCACAATCTTCCCATTCTCATCCTCAGCGATGTAAGAGAGCTGGGTGACAGGGAGAAGAAAAAAGTTAGAGAATAACTTCCTGTCCGGGGTGGGGGAACCTTTGGCAGGCACCTGGTCCCACTGCCCGCCTGTCACTTTGCGCATGACAGACACCGACTCAGTGGCGAGTTCAGTGACAGCTCCTGACCTCTAGGTCCAGTGGCTTGGTTTCCTTCCACACACCCCATTGCTACTCCTCCCACTTGGATGTCCCTTGGCCTGGTTTTGTCCCCCACCGCCAAACTCCGCAGCTGCACACCTGGGGCCAGGAGAGGCCGTGGTAGAAGTAGTATTTCATCTGGTAGTTCTCGGGCAGGCACAGGAGATTGCAGTGCTGCATGTTCATGAGGTCCTCCGGCTGCGGGAGGGCAGGCGGTAGAATGCGGTCAGGCCAGGGGCTGTGGTGCCTAAGTAGGCCTCAGCCACGTTAGAACCCTGCTCCCTGTCTGTCTGCCACCCGACCCCCACCCCCGCGGGGCTGGGCGGGCGCTGGGACTATCTGTCTTTGCACACGCCTGGCGCACAGTCGCCACAGAAATCATCCGTCCCAGGAATGGATCTGAACGCCAGGCTGTTTCGGGACATCAGGCAACTGAGCCCCGACATTCCTGTTCAGACGGGTCCAGCCCCACAGGGACGGTGGCCTTCACCTGTCCATGCTCCGAGGCCGCAGGCGCGTGGAGCTACCCTCCCGGGACTCGGCCGGGCCCCTCGGGAGCATGCGCACGCGGCCAGCGGGCCGCGCACCCACGCGGCGCGGACAGCCTCCCGCCCCTGCCCCTCACCCTCGCATTGCGGATGTTCATAACGGCGACGGGGCACGCGGTTCCCAGCGGGTCGTAAACGCGCAGTCAGCTGCCGCCGCGCTCCAAAGCGAAGCCGGGGCGGCCGGGCCGGGGCTGGGGCCGGGGCCGGGGCTGGAGCTGGGTCTCGGGGATCGCGGGGGCGGTGGCGGAAGGGGCGGCGCGCGCCTGGCCCGGCCGCCGGCCGGAAGTGCGCGGCGCCGAACCCGCCCTCGCGGCCGCCGGGCCAATGCTTGGGGTGGGGGCCAGTGCGGGGGTGGGGCCTGCCCGGGAGGCGGGACAGGGCGCGGGGCGAACCAATGGCCGGGCGAGCCCCGGCGCGGGGCGGGTCCGTCACGGGGCTCTTGGGGGTGGCCCAGCGCGCGGGGCGGGTCCGGGTTCGGTCCGCTCCCGCGGGTCCGCTCGTGCCGGTTGCGCGCCACCCTCCTCCCGCGATCACACACACGCACGCACACAGGTAGTGCAGCACGCTCGGTTTTATTTCGCGCCTTGGCTGGCGGGGGGTACGGCGGGGGGCACGGAGGGAGGGGAGCCAGAGCTGGGACCCGGGAGGCGGCTCAGCAGGGCACCCAGCATCTCCTCGCACATGGCGAGGCACCTCGGCACATGGAAGCAGCCTGCGGGGAGAGGCAGGACAGCTGTTGAGAGGCCCAGGGGCAGCCGACTGCCCCAAGCCCCTGCGGGCCCCCGCCCCGTCTGTCCCCCACTCACCTTTGAAAGGACCCCCTTTGATGGTGAGAGCGACCTTCCCCTCTTGGTTCAAATAGCCGAACCATTCCCCGTACTCTGGATCCCGAAACTGGAATGAGACAGTGACAAGGCCTCTAGGAGTCTCCCAGGTGCCGCAAGGCCAAGTAAAGGGGCGTTCACCGTTCCCACCGCACCGCTACCGCGGGGTCACAGCCAGGGCTGGCCCCAGGTGATGGGGCTTCAGAATCACCACGTTTTTTTTTTTTTTTTAAGATTTTATTTATTTATCAGAGGGGGGGCGGAGAGCGAGCACAGGCAGACAGAATGGCAGGCAGAGGCAGAGGGAGAAGCAGGCTCCCTGCCGAGCAAGGGAGCTGGGATCATGACCCGAGCCGAAGGCAGCCGCTTAACCAACTGAGCCACCCAGGCGTCCCCAGAATCACCACTTTTAAAAGCAGGACCACTTCCAGGACAAAGATGAAGGCGGGGGCTTTTCTCTTTTTGCCTGGGGATGGGAGTGGGCAGCTAGACCACCCGCTGGGGAGGGGGCCACAGGCTGAGACTTGAAACACTACAGAAAGGGATTAAGTAGCACCCTGTTTGGGGACAACGAGAAACATTCTACAGCTTGATAGATGCACAGATGTAGTTACACAGATGCATACATTGCTGTATCTCAGTGACCTGAACACTTGGATAGGCTTTACTGTGTATAAATTGTACTTTAAGAAAATTGATTTAAAAAATTGATTTTAGGGGCGCCTGGGTGGCTCAGTCATTAAGCGTCTGCCTTTAGCTCAGGTCATGATTCCAGGGTCCTGGGATGGAGCCCCGCATCGAGCTCCCTGCTCAGTGGGGAGTCTGCTTCTCTGTCTCCCACTCCCCCCCCCCCGCTTGTTCTCTCACTTTCTGTGAAATAAATTAATAAAAATCCTAAAAAAATAAAGTCTTTTTAAAAAAAGGAAAAGAAAATTGATTTAAAGGAACGAGGAGAAATCCGGTGGAGTTGCGGACCTTCATGTAACTTTGTAGTTGCTTCCTGGAGGGGTTAGAATCTGCTACAGACTCTCTCCCTTTCTCTCCCTCTGCCCCTCCCCCTGGTTGTGCATGGATGCGTGCACACGAATTCTACAATCTTTTTTTTTTTCTTTAATTTCCCTTCTTCACCATAGTGATAGTACCTCCTCAGTACTATACTCCTTTAGGGAAAATCTTTTTTTTAAGATTTTATTTATTCACTTGACAGAGAGCGACAGAGGGAACACAAGCAGGGGGAGAGGGAGAAGCAGGATTCCCGCTGAGCAGGGAGCCTGATGCGGGGCTCCATCCCAGGACCCTGGGATCATGACCCGAGCCGAAGGCAGACGCTTAATCACTGAGCCCCCCAGGCGACCCCAAAATATTTCTTAAAAAATAAAATGTAAGGGTGCCTGGGTGGCTCAGTGGGTTAAAGCCTCTGCCTTCGGCTCAGGTCATGATCCCAGCATCCTGGGATCGAGCCCTGCATCAGGCTCTCTGCTCAGCAGGGAGCCTGCTTCCTCCTCTTTCTCTGCCTGCTTCTCTGCCTCCTTGTGATCTCTCTCTGTCAAATAAATAAATGAAATATTTTTAAAAAATAAATAAATAAAAAATAAAATGTATTCTTGGGGCACCTGGGTGGCTCAGTCGATTAAGCGTCTGCCTTTGGCTTGGGTCATGATCTCAGGGTCCTGCTCAGCAGGGAGTCTTGCTTCTCCCTCGGCCCTTTCCCCCACTCCTGATCTCTCTCTCGAATCCGTGCTCTCTCAAATAAATAAATAATCTTTTTAAAAAATCTTTGGGGTGCCTGGGTGGCTCAGTGGGTTAAGCATCTGCCTTTGGCTCAGGTCATGATCTCGGGGTCCTGGGATGGAGCCCCGCATCGAGCTCTCTGCTCAGCAGGGAGCCTGCCTCCCCCTCCTCTCTGCCCACCTCGCTGCCTACTTGTGATCTCTCTGTCAAATGTTTTTAAAAAAGGCATAAAAAAAATCTTTAAATTTCATTTTACGCAGTTTAAACCGGTGGCCTCTAACAGCCACAGGTCTTCTGATTTCCTGTGTTTAACACGCAGAAGTCAACACTGGATCCCAGTCAGAGGTTAGTGCCAAGAAAGGTATAATTTTCTTCCAAGTTCTGAAGTGCACAGACCCCAGGAGACCACGTGTAGAACCTCCCGTGCCGGGATGGACCAGTGGAGTGGGTCACAGCTTTAGAAACACGCCGGGAATCCTCAGTCATCACCAGGTGCACCCCCGGGAGGCACCTAGCACATCACTCTGTTCCTAGTGCTTGGCCTCTGGTGGACCCCTGGCTGCCTTCTGACCTCACAGCTGATTCTTGCCCTGCCCAAAGCCCCAGGAACCAGTAATGCCTAAATCCCATGAGGCACCTCCTCTGCACTTGCTCCCTCCCACTTGCCCGCCCCCAGTCCCCTGCCCTTGATGTATTTTCCAAAGCTGTCACTGCCACCTACATGTTTGTATGTTTACTTGTTTATACCCTGCCCCCCAGCATCAGCTCCAGAGGAGGCAGCGGCTGCTTCATTGAGTGAATGGAGGGCACCAGGGACCAGACCTCTGGGACCACACCCACTAAGGGGGAGGAGAAGGGGCTGTGAGATCCGTCTCCCCATCCCTGCCTAGCCTCTTCCCACAGTCCAAGAAAGCCTGGCTGGGGGGCTGCCCTGAGAGGGACAGCTGCCTGTTCTTCCCTCGCCCCCTTGCGGAACCCAAGAGCACTATGGACCCAGAAGCCACACTTACCTGGCGGAAGGTGTACTCAGCCACCTGGTAGAAGAGATGCAGCAAGGCAGGGTCCCCACTGTCACTGTAGCCCATGAGGAAGGCGATCATGGCTTCGCTGTGTGGCCACCAGAGCTTCATGGCCCACTCCAGCTGAGAGCAGAGCAGTGACCGGTGTCTGCGAGCCCTGTGCCACCCCTCTCAGCCCAACCTCCCGATCGAGGCCCAGACTCCATCAGGCCCCAGCACTTGGGCCTTCATCACAGGCTGGATGTCCCTGAGGGTCTGAACGGCCCCTCTGCACGGGACCAGCTTCCTGACCGGGATGCACCCCCTAATAACCCCTTCCCAAGGGCCCGGGTGGGGTGGCCTCCTTTTCTAACCCTGGAACCGAAATCCTGTCTGCCTTGTCAGCCTGTCTAAAGCCAGCTGGACACCAGCTCCTGCTGATGGCAGGGTTGGTCACCCTCTGCAGATCTCAGTGGGGTCAAAACCCAAGCAGAGGCGGCGGACATAAGGGTGCAAACCTGCTCCCACTACCGACGCCTGAGAGTTGCCCAGAGCACCTTTCAAAGATGAAGGACACAAGTATCTCAGAACTGGCATCTTCTGCACTCGCTGACGGAAGGGTGAGGGCCACTGGCAGAGAGGAGTTTCCCACCAGGGTCACACTGGGCGAGGTCATCACCCTGAGACCCAGGTCCCCGCGCCCCACGAAATGAGTGATGACAGCACCCGTCTCCCAGGGAAGAAAGCCTTGAACAGCCTGGTACCATGTGGCCCTGGGCACATTCCCACCTGGGTGGGGCAGAGGCCATCAACATCCTGGAAGTAGAAGAGGCCTCCGTGGTCAGGGTCCCAGCCAGAGCGGAAGGGCAGTAGCAGGAACTTGTTGATAACGTGGGCTCGGAGCTTGGGGTCACCCTTCCTGACGGCATGACGGAGCAGGAACCAGCCAGCTTCCAGCGCATGGCCTGGTGAGTGCTTTGGGTTAAGACCGGCAGTGGACTCCCCCCCCGCCCCCCAAGGCAGGTGCCTCCTTTCCTTCTCCACTAACTGTGGGAGCTGCTCTGAGCTCTTGCCACAGCTCCTCTCCTGCAGAAAGCTCGCCCTCCCAGTCTGTCCCAGACTCTGTCTCCTGCTAATGACACCCCAGCCTGGGAGGCCCGTCCCGGCTTCTCTGCCCCATCCTCAGCAGCAGCTGGAGCAGGGAGGGCGGAAGCAGCCCCCGGGCACTCCCCACACCTAAGACGCAGAACCAGGGACTGAGCAGTCCCCTCCCCCTGCCCCCCCCCCCCCCCCCCCCCCCCCCCCCCCCCCCCCCCGCCCCCCCGCCTGCGCGGGCCCCTCCCCCGGCCCCCCCCCCCCCCGCCAGCTTATTCTACTCCTTACCTGGGTTCTGGTGCCTCCCCAAGCAGCCAGGAAGTTCCTCACCGTCCTCGGACACGTTCTCCAGCACAGCCTGTCCATCCCTCTGCCCAGGAGGGAGAGAGGAACATGAGAAGGTAAATCTGCCTTCAGCTCCTGCCCATCCAACTGGAAAGGTGCGCCCACTAGCCCTCCCCTCTGTCATCTGTGATCCTGGGCAGGCCTGGCTCAGAGGGGGCATTTGGGAAGGGGCCCAAGGGCCTGAATGCGTTCTGACCCTTGCCTGGGCCCCCAACGTGGGAAGAGTGACACACTGAGCAGTGACTGAGTTAAGGCTGGCCGGGCTGCCCACAGAGGCCCGGAAGAACGTGGGTCTGGCTGGGTCTCCTGCTCTTGAACACACCAGAGCTGCCAGCCCCTTCCCTCCTGCCCTTGGCCCCCCTGGGCTCCCCTGGCCCTCCACCTTTCCCAGGGGTGTGGGCTTCTGGCCCCAAGCCGAGCTCCCCACCCCCACCCCCACCGGGTCTCCCCGCCTGTAAAGGGGACCACCAAGGCCCAGCTGGGGGTGTGCGTGTGTAGGCTATGGAGGTGCCTCAGGGCCTGGGGAGTGGGGCTCACCCTGACCCCCGGCTCCCAGGGCCCATCTGGCAGGTGAGGGTCAGCCTCCTGTCCCCTGGGCGTGCCCCCCAGCCCCCCACCTGGACGTGCCGCAGAATCCTCTGGACACACCAGTCCCCCAGCTCCGCGTAGTTGCCCGCCAGCTCCTCGTCCGCCTCCCCGAGCTGGTCCACGAGGTTGAGCAGCATCATGGGCACCGCCATGGACTCGGAGGCCGGGGCCCCGGGGAGGTGCGGACGGCCCAGCCCCGACGGGTCCTCCCGCACCCAGCACGCGATCTGCTCCATCATCTCCACCGCTTCCTTCTGGGTGGAGAGAAGGGAGGCGAGGGGAGGCCAGGGCCGAGGCGGAATCCCGTGCGGTCTGACCTGGGCGGGGAGAGCTTCGTCCTCCCGCCGGCTCCTAGGACCACTTCACCAAGGGCCGACTCTGGGCCCCAGGCCTGGGCTGGGGGTTGGGGGCTGGGGGCCGGTGTAGATCTGTCCCACCCTGCCTCGGGGCGGGGTGTGTGTGTGTGTGTGTCTCCCAGTTTGTGGGTGCAGGCCACTCCCGGGCAGTGAGGTCAGGTCTGAGAGCCCAAGGGGCTCCAGGGAGGAGGGAGAGCTCCCTTTTGGCGGGGGCAGGTGTGGACTGGTCTCTCTGTGCTCTGTGTATGGATTCCAGGGAGGGGGTACCCCTCACAGTACAGCACAGTGAGGGGGCCGCTGTCAGCAGCTCTGGGCCCATGGGGGCCCAGAAGAAGGACTGCTGTTGGCAACAGACCCCATGTGCACACGGAGCCCAGGGAGGAGGCTTGCACACGAACAGGAAGGCATCAGGTGGCCGTAAGGCAGCCTTCTTCCCGCACACCTGGTAACGCGCTTCCCCGGTCACCCGCCACAGCTCGTTCATGGCCATGGTGTAGAAACACTCGCTGAAGATGGTCCGCTGCACCTTGACCGGGCGGCCGTCCCGCGTCAGCACAAAGGCACACTTCTTTCCGGGAGGTGCCACTCGGGCATAACGCAGCAAAAATTCGCCACCTGGTGGTTGGGAAGTTGCCACGCTTGAGCTGAAGTCAGGTTGCCCCCAGGCCCTTCACTGCTTCTGGACCCCCTAGAACTGCAGGAAGCTTGGACGCGCCTCTGAGGAGATGGGGGCAGGAAGGGTGCACCTGCTTTGGCGGAATCCAGAAGTTCAGGGCTGCGGAATCGCTCAAGTTTTCGGTACAGGCGACAATACATCCACACCTGCGGGGGGAATGGAGGGAATATGGCCCAAGCGGGGGTTTGCAGGGCTGGGAGGAGAAGTCGTCCTCAGGTGCCCCTGCCATGGGAGGAGGGGTGTGGAGGTGCCCAGCCTGGTGCGTGCAGATTGCGGACCAGCCAAGCCGACTCCAGCAGCCACCTCTGGGAGCGCTTACTGCCGGGGCACATGCCCTACCTGCCTCCCCTGCAGCCAAACATACTTGAGGTCATCGTACACCTTCCCATCTCGACCAAGGCACGTGAAGAAACCCCTGTGGGATGCACAGTGTTAGCAAAGTGGGGAAGGGGCCTTGCAACCACCGGGTCTGCTGCTCTGCTGGGCTCAGCAGATCTGAGTTAGCTGAGAGTGAGATGGGGGCTCAGGACAGGCAAAGACCCCCCACCCCCCCAGGGTACCAGAAGGGCAAGGCGCACCCATGCTCCTGGTCGTGAGAGTGCTCCATCCAGAAAGCCACCACGCGGTCCAGTTCCTGCTCCACGCGCTCCTTCCAGGTCTGCATAGCCTCTCGCTCCTTTTCCATGTCCTGGGGGAACCCGGGACTTGGAGACACAGCTTCCCCACAGGCCTCCCCATTTTCCCAGTTCCCAAGCTCCTCAACAGGCTCTTCTGTGCCCTCAGGTCACCCCACGCTCCAGGGGACCCCAGGGCTACCTGAGCCGTCTCCCCTGGGCCCCCAGGCTTCAGAACCCAGACCTCAGGGTTCCCCACACCCCTGCGTGGGGCTGTCTGGCTGGGGACCGGCCCCAGAACTGACCCCACCGTCCTGGGAATCCTCCAGAATAACACCCTCCCCACTATGGCCCCTCCACTGGCCTGCCACACTTGGAGAGCCCCGCTCATCCTTCCTTCTCCTCCGGGAAGCCAGACAGAGCTGGCCGCAGTCCCGTGACTGTCATTCAGCTGACCCAGCCGCGCCCCACCCGCCCCCTCCTCGGGGAAGTTCCGGAGTCCGGGGGCGGGGCTTGGCGGTCGCACAGCTCCGCCCCCGTGCTTCAGCACCGCCCCTAAGCTCCTGGGCCAAGACCCGTGGGCAGAGCAGAGCAGGGTTAGCAGCAACTGCCGCAGGGCGGTTCTAGGGCCTCCTGATGGCAAATGCTGGGTGAACTGGCAGGGCAGTCTGGGGCAGGGAGCACGGGGCCGGCTGCAGCACACCCGCCCCTCCCAGCCACCTCTTCCCACCCTTGAACTGAGTTGGGGGGGGGGGAAGAGTCCTGCGGAAGGGGCCTGGGCAGGGCAGGGCAGCTGAGGGTGATGTCCCCAGCTCATGCTTAGTGGAGGCCCTGGCTTTGGGTCCGACTGGGCTCATACCCAGCCTGCTCACAGACGCTTGTCATTGTTTACGGTAGCTCCCTTCACGTCCAGCCTCCCCCGTTGTCCATGCACTCTCTCCCTGTCGTGCCTAGCCAAGGACAAGTCTTCGGTATGTGGAAGTTTCTAAGGTTCCTGTGGGTGAGCCCCCCGGCGGCCTTGGGTCCAGTGGATGGGGCCTTGGCCAGTCTGAAGACAGAGAGCTGGCACCACTCCTCTCCCCACACACAGGCCTCTCCCCAGGAGGCCGCAGAGTGCTATGCTCCGAGGCTATACTGGCATGGCCCAGAGAGCCCCTCGGGTCACTTTGAGGCAGGTGAGCGGAGGGCCGGTGAAGGGGAGTGTCCCAGAGCCATCTGACACATGCCTGGCCAATCCGCACAGGCCCCACCACTCTGGGGCCAGCCTCACGCGGACCTTGTGCACCTGCCGGCATCCTCTCACCCCCGGCCGTTGCTCCTGTGGCTCCCCCCACCCCCCCCCCCCCAGACCACTGGGCTACAGATCAGATCAGAACTGGTGCCATGGGGAAGACAGAGCCATGGTTCCTGGTATCAAGAGCCACAGGACAGGTCCCATCATGAGGCACTGTGAGCCCAATGGAGTGAGCACCAGGGACAGGCTTGCCCTGGGAGGCTGCCCAGGAGAGGCAGCTGAGAGCCAGCACCGCGTGGGCCCACACACCCGAAGGGCAGAGATGGCATGGCCGGATGAGAGTGTACCGAGGCCATTTCCCCGCGCCCCTTGCCCCAGCACCCGGCAGCAGCTCTACTCCCGCCGGCTGCCCAACCGGTGCTACTGATACCAACAGCTGCACCGTCCCAGTCTGTTCAATATAGCTTTTGCTCCTTTTCTTTCTGAAGCCTGACTCACATGCACAAGGGAGCCAGCACTGAGAGTCCCTACCGCAGCACCTGTCCGTTGCAGGAACCACCTGCGGGTGATACACTCTGGGGGACCTGAGCTCTCATCGGAGAGTCCGGCTCAGCCCTTCCCGCCTGTCCAAGGAGGCCAGTGGCTGGTGACCTGCCAGTCCTTTGTCCCAGTCCCCCGTCCTCTGCGTGGGGAAAGGAGGGCAGGGGATCTGGTCTCCACACAAAGAACCAACAGCAACTGCCCAGAAAGCCCCTTAGCCTCTACTCCAAACCAAGGCTGCTGTGGGACGTTTCGTGGGGAACCAGGTGCTGGCCTCAGTCCCCAGGGCTGCGGGCCTCAGTGGAGCCTTGAACTTGCAAGTGAACCCTGCTCACTGCCCTTAGAGCAAGAGGCTCCCAGGGGCTCCATGAGTC
>NC_081575.1:1568665-1570098 GCF_022355385.1 Mustela nigripes | reverse complement strand
CATCGCACTATGGTAATATTGAGTCACAGGGTTACTCTACAATAGATGAACGGCATACTGTTCTCAGAAACGAGAGAAATCAAAGGGCGCTCAGGAGGAGGGACAGGGAAACAACAGGGCCAGGCGAGTGGGCTCCAAGGTGACCGACTAAACATGACATTTTCCACAGCGAAGTATACTATAATACAACAAACCAAAGGCCCCAGAAGGTGTGGGCCAGTGGCAGGGGTCTGCAGAGGCCGGGCCCCTCACCGCAGCTCGTCTCCAGGCCAGAGACTGGGGGATCTGAAAAGACAGGCTGCTCGCTGGAAGTCCTTCGGCACGACCTGCTGCTAAAACTTGTCAGTGCCTAAAGCTCAGGTGTGGGGCAGAAAGCAGTTTCCCAAGCCACACTAAGAGCCCTCGCCCCCCCCCCCCGAGTCTGGGCCTGGGGCCACAGAACGGGTGACCGGTGCTGTCAGCCTGCATTTTCTCTATGGCCTCTCCGGGTGCCCCAACACAGCCACTCTCCCAGCCCGCGCTGCCCTCCTCCCCTCACCCCACCCCCTCTGACACGCCCCTGCCTGGAGGAGGTGGCTGCAGGAAGCGGCAGATACTCTAAGCCAATGTGCCAAGGACGGAGCCTGGGCGGGGATGGGGGGTGGGGGGGGGTAGGGAGTCGTTGGGGGTGGGCTGGGGGGCAGGAGACGTTGAGGGCACTGTGAACCCAGGACCTGCTCCTCTGCAGAAACCTGACTTTAGGCTCCAACAGAGACTCTCCAGCTGGATCACCCACGGGAGCAAGGTTTGACAGCTCAGCCCTCCTCTATCCCAGGGGCCTGGGGACAAATAAAGGGAGCAGACAGCAGGGGCCAGCAAGAGGCATCAGGCCAGGCAGCCAACGCCAGGCCCGCAGGGGAGATTCCACGCCTCTCCTGTGCCAGCTGCCCCCAGCTTTTCTTCCAGAAAGATCCCTGCCAAGGCTTTAGCCAAGGAGAAAAAAGTAAAAGTTAAAAAAAAAAAAAAAGAAAACAAAAAGGAAAAAAAAAGGTACACATTCTGTACACAGCTAACAACAACAACAAAAGAAGGGACAAAACCCCACACGCTAAGGCTAAAATTACAATAAAAATGTCAACTTCATCAATTCCAACTTAAAAAAAATACAACAAATGCAGCAGTTGGTGGTGTGGCCCCTAGCCCGGACCCAGGGGCCAAGCCAGGCTCGGTGGGGGGTACTGTACACCCCGCTGGGAGCCAGGAGATTTGCACAGAACACTGCTCGGGCCACCGCGGGCTCATTCTTCCCCTTTCTCTCTTCCTTCCTAGCTCTCTAATCGCGAAAGAAGAGGGACAGGACAGGGGCTCGGAGTACGAAGGCCGTTGAGACGGGTTGGATGAAGCTGAAGCGCAGGGCCGTGCGGCGGCAGGATATGCAGAAGGAACCAGGTGGG
>NC_081575.1:1544411-1568565 GCF_022355385.1 Mustela nigripes | reverse complement strand
GGGGGGGGGGGGGGGGGCGCTCTTCTGCTTCCATGCTACAGCCCCTCCCACCCTTGGCTGCCCCCTCAGAACCAAGGTGACCAGCTGCCGGAGGCACGTGCATCCCCGTCTCCGAGGCACATCTGCTTCGTCCAAAGCCTCTGTCTAGCTCCCTCGGAAAACGGGGCCTGCTCGGCTCCCAGAGGAGGGGCCGGCGGGAAGAGGGGAGGAGGGCGCGAGTCTCACTTGCTCACTGCTCTGCCAGATCCGCGTTCTGCTTCCTCCCACAGCAGCGGTGCAATGTGCTTTCTTGCGATTATTTTAAAAACAGAGAGGGAGAGAGAATGAGTGGGGGCCAGTGGCTCCTGAGGGTGAAGTGTGAGCGCCGGGTGGGGAGGACAGGGGGTCCTGGCAGGTGGCGTTCCTGAAGCAGAAGGGGGGGGGGTCCGGCGAAGGGTTCAGGTGCAGGGGCGCTGCCTCTCACTGACCATCTGCCTTAGATTTCTTTGGAGCGGATTTCCTTGGAAGGAGCCAAGAAGAAGGAAAGAGAGTATCAGCATGGGTCCCGACGACACTGGGAAACCACGCGGCGGGACTCCCTGCAGACCTCCGGCTGGTGCCTCACACGCACTCCCACCCCATGTGCAGCCCCTCGAGGCTTTGGAAGGGACGAGCCACACTGTTTCTACTGCTGCTTCCTCCCAGTAGCTGTCTACCCTCAGCCTTAGAAAGTTCCAGAAAGGGGCTTCCTGCTTACATTTCCGGAGAGGACATGGGCCGCTTGCTGGCTGGCTTGGCGCCAGAGCTGTCTTTACTGGTTTCTGAAAGGAAGAACGGAGTGGTAAGCAGCTCAGTGAGGTGGGCCGAGTGGCCGACTTCAGCCGCACGCACAGTGGCCCACAGGCCAAGAGGCCGAGAGCAGAGGGGACAGGGACACCGTGCCCACAGCCTACAGAAGCCTGCCGAGCGAAGGCCTCTCCTATGTGTGCCACCTCTTCCCGCAGTAGCCCGGGCCTGGGTGCGAGACGCTCACCGTTCTCCCTGGTTGGCCTCATGGGAACTGGAGTGAAGCCCGACAAGGCACGCTGGGGCGTCCATTCTCCACCCTGCGCCCTGGACTTGGCCTTGCCCTGCGCCTCCGACTTGAAGTCCTCATGCTCCCCCGTCTCACCTCAAACACCCTTGGCCGGCTTTCCCTGAACCCGCAGATGAAGCGAGGTGCCCCCCCGCCCTGAGACCCCTCCATAGCACCCATCCTAAGTCATCTCCCCCAACCGTGAGGCTCTAACGTCCAGCCTGGAGCGAGGTCGCCCCACCTCATGTGATGCTGGCCCCAGGAGCCTCCCGCACGACACCCACCTTGCAACCACCTCACTTGGGTGGCTGGGCCATAGCCCTTCTCGTTGCGGGCGGCGATGCGGAAGATGATGGCGGGCTTGGTGGTGTAGTCGATGTGGGCGTTGGAGAGGCTGGACGACTGCACCAGGCAGGATGGGCTGGGCCCGCAGTACACCCGCATGAAGGCCAGCTGGGCCGGCGTGGAACTCTTGGGCTCGCCACCGGCCTGCGAGCTCTGGATGGCCAGGTACACCGAGTACTCGATGATCTTGCCGGAGGTCACAGACGGCGGCTCCCAGGTCAGGTGCGCACCATCTGGACTCTAGAACCAAGGGGCCAGAGGTCAAGCCATGCCGCCTGTGGCCTCTGTGACTCTCTCCCTCGGCCTCTCCGGGGACAGAGAAGTGGGAACACTTTGTGGCTCCCCAAACTGACTGGTTGTACCTTAGCTCTTTTCCTGACACAACCGAGCTCTGGGGACATGGCCTCGCCAGCCCCGGCCCGGGGGGTCAGTCTGACCGAATGACGAAGTAACACGAACGGGGGCTCAGAGCACCGCCTCCCTTCACCTGCTCTGCCACCGACTGTGGGACTTGGCCCTGAGCCTCTTGGTGCCTCAGTTTCCTCAGATCCCAGACCTCCTCAGGACGTTGAAAGATTGGATAAAGAAAACACATTGAACGTGGCAGGTAAGAGACCCTCAGTGAACACTAGCTGCCACGTTAGAGAAAAGGAGACCGAACATGGGGAGGGAAGGAACGGACTCTCGTCAACCCAGCACCCGGCGACAGGACAGAAGCTGCAGCCCAGACCCAGCCGGCCCAGAAGGGAGTGCCTGGAGGACAGGCTTGGGCTCGGCCTGCTGAATTCCAGCTGGGCACAGGGTCACCCCCATGGCAAGACTCACTTTGCTGATTTTAATGGCACAGGGGGCCCCCGGAAAACCAGGCAGACACGTCTTAAAGGCCGAGATCTCGCTGAAGGGTCCCCGGCCGCAGGCATTGATCCCGGCCACGCGGAACTTATAGGCTGTGCCCGGCTGCAGCTCCTGCTTCTTCAGCTGGTTGTAGTCGGGGACGGTGCCCGAGTCGTCCTGGGTACAGAGGCCGGGAGGACAGGAAGAGGGAGAGAGAAAAAGGTGACCTAAGCCCCATCGCTGAGAGAGCAGCTCTGGGGTTGGGCTCCAGGGCCGGCAGCACTCTCCCATCCTGGGGATGGGCCAGGAGGGCAGCAGTAGGGACAGGGGACTGACAATAGGCTTTGTGGCGGCTCTAAGGGCCCTGGGAGAAAGAGGCATGTGGAGAGGATGCCACAGGTGGCTGTCCTCCGGCTAGCCCCAAGGCAGATGGTGCCCTGGGGAGCTTCGGAAGGCGCCGTGAGCCCCGACACCTGCCTCATGGCCAGCCCGCCCCCGCCCCCGCCCAAGGGCACCGGCTGGGGGGAACACTTACGTCAGAAGGGATAGCGTCATCTGGTGGCAGAAAATAGTGTGTCACCATTACATTGGTACCCTTAATGACCCCCACATCAAACCACTGGTTCTCCTTCTTCACAGGCGCCTTGCTGGGTGGCGGCGGCAAGTCTGGCTTCTGAGAGACGGAAAGGAGAGCTGAAACCCTCGGCCCTCGGGCCCCGGGCGCCGCACCTCTCAAAACCCCGCCACACCAGACTCACCACACCCAGGGACTCGATGCCATTGGCCACTTCCGTCAGGGTGGCCGCGGCCTGCAGCTTGGCGGGGCTGGCTACCACCACCGGCTGCGGAGCCACAAACGTGTTGGACGGAGCCAGGCCTGTGAGGCAGAGAGACATCCTTGGGGGGCTGGCCCGGAGAGCCTGCTTGTGCGCGGGGAGCTCCTCCCCCTCAGGCCAGACCACCCCGGCCACGTCTGCGGGGAAGGGCCCAGGGGCTTGGCCCCCACCGGCGCGGCGCGGCACCCTCGCACTCACTCTCGGTGGCCGTGGGGGGCAGCAGGGCCACGGTGCTGGGCACGGCCGCGGCCAGCTCGTTGAGGCAGTTGCCCTCGATGGCTGGGTCGTTGAGGCTGTCGGCGGGGGCCAAGGCCTCGGTGGGGAGGTGCTGCTGCTGCTGCGCCTGCGCCTCCTGTAGCTGCTGCTGCTGCACGAGCGCGGCCAGCTCCTGCTGCGTCAGCACGATGGGGATGGTGGCGGCCTGGCCCTCCTGTCCCTCGGCCGACAGGTGGCCCAGCTCCGCCTGCGTCACAGCCGCCGCCGCCTCAGATGTGTCCATGGGCTCCCCGGTGCCTGCTCCAGGGGGCGGGGTGGGGGTGGGGGCAGGAACGCCACTCAAGAGGAGCTCCGGCCCAGGCGGCCCAGCCCCACGCCCCCGCCCTCCCTGTCCTGGCCAACTCGGGCCACCCTGGCAGGGAACCAGGCCCCCTCTTCTCAGGCAGCCCGCTACCTCCCAGCGCAGTGGCCACCTGGTCGGGGCAGTCAGTGGGAGGCCGCAGAGGCCCACCCCGGCCTTGCTCCTCCCGAGGGGCCCACCTTCCCCTCAGGGCTCCTGGCCGGCCTGGCCGGAAACCGCCGCAGTCAGTGCTCAGCTGCCCCTCCGCCAGCACCTACCCATGACGGCCTGTTGCGCTGCCTGGAGCACTGCCTGGATGGCCAGGGCCTGGGCCTCCTCCGTGGCTGCGGCCTGGGCAGCCGCTTCAGCGGCAGCAGTGACCGCCAGCTCCTCGGGGGTGAGCCCCGTCACCATGAGGGTGGTGGTGCCCGCCTGGGCCTCGGCCATCAGCTCTTGGGGGAGGGCCAACTGGTCTACGTCAGACTGTGTGGGTGGGGGCGGCTGGACCACCACCGTGGCCACCACGGCTGAGCTGGCAGGCTCCTGGCCCGGAGACGGGTCCCCTGTACTGCTCAGATCCACGGCGGCCTGGAGCTCAGGGGTCTGGGAGGCTGACAGGACCTCGGCGGACTCCCCCAGCAGGGGTGTAGAGGTGGGCTGCAGGAGTTGCCGTGGCGGCAGCTGCTGGCGAGGCCCTGGCGAGGCCTGGAGTTCCTCTGGGGGCTGCAGGATGTCAACAGCAGAGAAGGGCATGTCAGAAGTTTCTGTGTTGGCTATGGTCACTGTTATCGTGGCTGGGATGGGGACTTCGGTGGTCAGAGCCCCTGGGGTAGCCTCAGTCACTGATGAGATCTTCTAGAAAGGGAGAGAAGCTCCCGTCAGAGGGGAGAAAAGAGTGGCCAGAGCCGGGCAGCCTTCATCTTTCCCCGGAGACCTGGATTTTCACCGTCCACGGCCAGCCTCACCCCACCTGATTAGGAGCGCAGCAGGTGACCAAGCCATGGTGGGGGCGCACAAGACGGGAAACCCTTGGGACCCTCTGGCTGATTTTCACCCATCCTCAGAGAGGTATCCCGGTCTAGCCAAAGAGACACTCTGGCTCCTGCCGTGTCACTCTCACTGGTTATAGCCAAATGACAAGCCTCCAAGACGCTGGGGCCTGGAAGACCCCTGCCTCCTGCCCAACGATGCCCCAGGCAGGTCTTTTATGGTCAGGAAGAAGGACTCAGGAAAAGGGATGAGGAGCAGTCCAGCGCCTGGGGCAAGGGCGACACCTGGTGTCCAAGCCTGGAACCGCACGGACCAGAAGTGCAGTGGGCAGCAGAGAGGTGGCACAGGGTACCTCCGGGGGTTCTTACCGGCACCGAGGGGCCTGGGACGGGCGTGGACTGTGTTACAGTGGTCACAGCCCGTGTCAGGGTGGAGGACACGGTCGTTGTAACGGCACTGGAGCTGGTGATGTTCACATTGTCACCCTGGGTGCTCTCCGCCTCTCCCTGGTCACTGGCAGCTGGTGGGGGATCTGGAAGGGAGGGGAGCGAGCAAAGAGAAGTGTGACAAGTACTAGGCCAGCAGAAGCCCCAAGGCCTCTAGCCAGCTTTGCCCCCAGGGGACACAGTTTCTGGCAGTACCCCAACCCCTGCTGGGACACGGAGCCCCAAGAACTCTTAACTACTGGCTTCTAGCCGGGCGGCTCTTCTAGTCACCGCTCCCCTCAGCCTCTGAGCCCAGGGCTCCGGGAGACAACGCACGCCAGGCCAGTGTCTTTACTCACCTTGGTTCGAGCTCATGTTGGAGGTGACGGTGGTGGCTGTGTGCGTGGTGCCTGTCTCGTGCGTCTCACAAGGCGGGTTGGAGCAAACCCTCTGCGTCGGGAACGGAGCCAGCAACGAGGCAGCAGCCTGGGCGGCGACGGCGGCCGGTGCTGCCACCTCCAAGCCGGACTCTAGGGTCCTATGGGAGGGAACGGTATCGGGGAGCAGGGCGCCCACACCGACTGACATGGTGGTGCCAGTAGAAGTGGTCTGGTGCGTCTCGCAGGGGCGGCCGGCAGGGGGCTGCTGTCCGCCCTCAGGCTGGCCTGCACTCCCACCGGAGGTGGCGGTGGTGGGTGTGTGCGTGGTACCCGTCTCGTGGGTCTCGCAAGGCGGGTTGGAGCAGACCCGCTGGGCACTGCCTGCGTTCGAGGTAGTGGCGGTGTTGGTGGTGCCCGTCTCGTGGGTCTCGCAGGGCGGGTTGGAGCAGACTTGGGTCACGGCGGCTGAAGGGCACAGCAGCGCCTCCAGGGCCGGCACAGTCACGGTGGCGGTGGCGCCTGGTGAGCTCTCGTATGTGGGCATGGGGGTCCCCCGGGCCTCGCCAGGCTCCCCGGCCCCCATGGCAGAGCGGACCGTGGTGGGTGTGTTGGTCGTGTGCGTGTGGTGGGCCTCCAACTGGCGGCCGATGGACACCAGTGGACTCAGGCCAGCCACGGGACTGTCCTTGCTTCCGAGGATGCTGGCTCGGACCTGGCCGCTCACAGGGGCCAGCTGCATGAAAGCTGAGCACGGGGCTGTGCCAGTGGCCATCACAGTCATGGTGGCGCTGGTCACGCTGGTCTGGCGGGTTTGGCACAAGGGCTTGACCGACATCTGGGCTCCCTCTGACGCCCCAGCAGCCACGCCAACCCGGAGCACAGCGGGCGCGGTGCCGGCCATGCAGACACGCCGCACGTCCCGCTGCTGGCCGGCGCCGATGCTGGACATGGCGGTGGTGGCGGTGCTGGTGGTGCCTGTCTCGTGCGTCTCGCAGGGCGGGTTGGAGCAGCTGTGTGGCCCAGCCATGTTGGACGTAGCGGTGGTGGCTGTGTTAGTGGTGCCTGTCTCATGCGTCTCACATGGTGGGTTGGAGCAGACGCGGACCACGCTGCCGTTCTGTGGCCCAACCGTCGAAGTCACGAGGGAAGCAGCTGCCTCCTGTCTGTCACAGACGAACTGCACGTGGGCGGGCTGAGGCTGCCCCCCGAGGTTAGCTACGACAGTGGTGGTGGCCGTGTTAGTGGTGCCCGTCTCGTGCGTCTCGCAGGGTGGGTTCGAGCACACCAGGGTCACGGTGCCTGGCTGTACCTCTCCCTGGCCCGAGTCAGCGATGGTGACCGTGGCCGTGGGCTGTTCTGTAGTAGGTGAGGCTAGAATGGACACAGGCAGGTCGTGCACAGGCTGAGCCTCGACACCACTGGGTGCCGTGATGAGAGTCACCTGGGTCGGCTGGGAGACAGGCTGGGGGAGAGAACAAATGGGAAGAGTTACTTCTGCAACTTCCCATCTGTCCCTCTGCCATCCTACAGCGTCACCCGTGCTGGCGGGGACCACTGGCTCAGGTTCTAAAGCAACAGCCCCGGGAAATATCCAGGACCCGTTTTCCCTCTGAGGTCCAGACACTGAGTGGCTCAGGGACCAGGTTAGAGGCACGGCTTTGCCTCCAAGACCATGGAGACTGGGAAGGGGCTGTGGGGTTGCGTCAGCGGCTAGGGCCAGTCCTTGGTCATGGAGGGAGCCCCGCTGACCCTGTACCTAGACGCTTCGCCACTTGCATGAATTCAGCTTAAAATGTATGAAGAAAGTAAATACTATGCACGCAAAAAGAGAAACCGTTGAATCGTCTACGTTGTAAGAGGAAACGTCTGCCCCGCGTTCAAAATCTAGAACTGCTTAAGACCTAACCTGCTGACACGACAGTCGTAGTGACCAAGAGCCACAGCGGTACAAACAGGGAAGCGCCCCTGCCCCTCCCCCAAGCCACACAGGTGAGGAGAAGAGGGCCTGGACCCCAAGTAGCAGAGCAGAAGCCTTGGGCTGTGGCCCATCCGTGCGCACGCGCACACACACGTGCATACGCACGCGGAGGCCGGCCATTGTACCTGCATGGTGATGGTGGGGGTGCTGAGCCCACCGGCCGCCGTCAGCGTGGTCTGAGCTGCCGACACGGTGATGGCAGTGGGGTTGATCACTTGGCTTGAGAGGGTGGCGATGGTGCCCAACGTGGTGATGGGCGTGGCCAGGGAGGCGCTGGTACTGTGGCCTCCGGCTCCGGCAAGGCTAGTGGAAACGGTGCCTGTCACTGTGCCGAGGGTTGTGACGCCTGGAGGGGGAAGGGGCAAGGGTGGGGTGAGGCCCGTACCTGGGGCCTTCCCCCTGCTAGCAGCTTTTCCCTCTGGCGGGGACAGGACACAGGGACAGGAGCACACCCCAGGGGAGCGGCAGGCCCGACATCTAGGCTTACGCACCTGTGGTGCCCTTCACAACCAACGTGGTGACAGCTGGCTTGACGGCAGAGACAGTGACTGGAGTGACCAGGCGGACACCCCCCATGGGCACGGTGCGGAGGATGGTGCCTGGCTGTCCAGGGGCCCCCTTCAGCACCACCTGTAATGCCAGAAGAGAGCGCCCCTGTGTCACTCCAAGGCTGCCCAGACCCTGTGCTGCCCCCTCCCGGGCCCCTCAAGAGGACGCGTGTGGCCTGCAGGGACCCTGGGCTGGATGCTGGGGCAAGGGACGGGCCGGGCACACCTCACCTGAGTCACTCCTTGCTGCCCGTGCCCAGTGGCGATCTTAGGGACAGCGGTGATGATTTTGGCCGGCGCTCCAGTTCCTGAAGTCATCACTTTGGTGGTGATGATGGTGATAGGGGACTTGATGCCAGGACTGCTGGTCACACCTGGGCAGGAGAGGGGTCGTTTGATCTCAAGGGCCCCTCGCCCTATTTCCCTCATACTCTCTTGCAAGCAGTGCCTCCCACCCACCACCCCTCGATCCAAACCCGGTACTGATTATAACCATGCCCCTGCCACCTCCCTACAAACGTGAAGCAAGGGGCAAGGAAAGGAAGAGAGGAGAAAAGCAGACCCCTAACCCTAACCAAGAGCGCGCCACAGCCCGACCCCCTGCCCGTGCAGCCTTAGCCTCCTGACGAGGTTCCTCATCTGGGGCCCGAGAGAGGCCCCCACCTGTGGCACCAGCCTGCGTGATAATGGCCGACATGGGAATGGTCTTGATGATGGTGGTCGTGCCAGGCTTGGTGGTGCTTGGGGACACGCTGCTGATGCCCAGGATGGTGGGTTTAGTCCCTGCCCCACTGGCCTGCGTGGTAGTGATGATGGTGGTGGGTTTGCCGTCTGCTGAGGTCACCAGCTTCAGGATGGTCCCAGCCGGCAGCGGCCCTTTGGTCTGCAAGAGCAAGACAAGTACATGGATGGCACCATCGCCAGGATGGGCCACTCTCTACTGGTGGCCCGAGGGGCTCAAGGAAGGTTCCGAAGACAGGGAGAGACGGGACCAAGCCCTGGGACGGTGTGAGCTGCAGAGTGTGAAGAGATCTTCCCTAGACAGGGACAGGGGTTCAGCCCAGAGCCGCCCCATTGTCAGTCAGGGGCCCAGAGCCGCCCCGTGTCTGAGTCTGGGGCCCACAAGCGCACCTGGATGATCTGAGTCACTGGGCCCGTAGATGCCTGGCCCGTGACTGCCGAGGTCTGAACCGGTTTGGTCTGAACCACTGACATCACTTTGCCCAGGTTGGAAATCTGAAAAGGAAAGGACAGGGCAAGGAGTGATCTGGAAGCCCAGCAAGAGCACAGCCTGGGTTGGGCCTCTCCCGTCACAGGCAGCCCAGTGGCACCCGTCACTCACCAGAGCACTGCCTCCCGGGACGGAGATGGGGCTCTTCACCAGGGTGATGGTCTTGGTGACTCCACCCACCACAGTGGTCACCACCTGGGCTTGCTGGGCCACTGTCACAGTCCCGGACTTGTGGACCGTGATGATGGGGCGGGTGGATGTGTTGGCAGCGGAGGAGACCGACGTCCCCACCTGGGCGGCTGCGGTCTTCAGCATCCGGGTGGCGGGGTTGCTCACCTTGAAGGGGCGGAGACGGGCCATGAGCGGGACAGAGAGGCCGCGCCCCCGCCCAGAGTGGCCAGCAGGCCCGCGGCTCCCTCCCCACCTGCTCATCTACCTGCCCGCACCCACCCACCTGCAGAACGGCTCATGGTGGTTTCCCTTTCCGTTAGTGAAGCAAGAGAGGACACCGACAGCGCACGCCTAGCCTATGGCTGTCACGGCCCCCATGGAACGGCTTGTTCCACAGTCCACGGCAAGCAGTGAGGAGGGGCCAACAGCCCCACAGTTTGCTCCAAAGCCCGGAAGGGGTGATCACTGTCTTACCCCAGTGCCCAGAGGCCCTACCCCAAGGCTGCTGGCTCAGAGCCGGGCCCGAGGCATACTCACCATGACCGGCGAGGAGGCCACCTTTACAGTTGCCGGGAGGGTGGTGGTGCCAGGGGTCACGGCCACGGTCTTGACGATGGTGGTGCCTGCTGGGACGCTCAGCACAGTGGGCGCCGAGGAAGGAGGGATCTTCTGTGTAGCGGCAGCGGCGGCTGCCAGCGCAGCCATGCCACTCATCTGGGGGCTGCTGCCGATCACCTGCAGGGGGCATGGGGTGCATGAGCCCAGGGCAGGGGAAGGCAGCAGAGACCTCAGCAGAATCCAGCTCAGCCCAGCCTAGGGAGCCTCCCCCCGGGGCCCAGCGTTCCTCCCGGCAGCACCTCTAGGCTCCAGCCTGGCCTCCTGCCACCAGCCAGGTGCGGGAACCCAGCAGCACGCGTCTGCCAGCTCTACATCTTTTCTGAAGACCACGAAGTCAGACACGGCTCCCTCCTCCTGGCCTGGGGTCAGACCCTGGCTGGCTAGATTCTCCCTTCGGGCTTCTGAACAAGGAAGTTCACGTTCAAGATGCCCTTGTGGGAGCCAGATGCACACAGCAGGGAGATCTTTTTGAGGCATTAGCTTATAAATTTTGATTAACTCCGTAATGACAGGTGGCCTCCTCAGTGCTCCGCAGCCAAGAAAAGCCCTGGCTGGGGGCAGCGTTAAGCCCTGTCAGCGCCATCGATCACCAGGACGTCCCGCCCTCTCCAACGGCTCCTCACCGTCCCCTGGGCACTCTGCGTTGGCACAACCATTCGCACGCCTGCGGGAAGGGAGGTCACGGTGACGGGGGCTTTCCCAGCCTGGCTGGCAGGTCGCATGGTGACCAATGGGGTTCCTGTTGTCGCCTGAGGACCGGTGACTTTGAGAACAGCAGGCACACCTGGTGAGGGAAGCAGGGGGCCTCTGCTGCGTCCCGTGTGCAAACGCGAAGTGCTTCCGCGACCCGTTTGCGCATCAGGTCTTGTCCTCCCAGACCCATTCAGGGACGGTGTCCGCAGGTATGGCCGAGCCGGCGCTCGTGACCATCAGGCATGTGGTCCTCGGCAGCCCTCAGTGCGGCTCACCATGTCCCTGTGGGCTAGACCCTGCCCTCAGGCCCAGTGCTGGGCCCCCAGCTCACCTGGAGTCCTGGCTGCGGCGGGCACGGAGATGGAGCTGCCAGGCACCGTCGGCAAGACCTGGATGGTGGTGGTGGTCGGGGGCGCGCTGGCAGCCTGGGGCAGGAGCGTGATGCCTACTTGGGTCAGCGGCTGCACGGCAGGTGCGGCTGCTGCGGGGGCAGGGCTCTTGGGAGGGTTGGCAGGCACAGACGGGACTGGATTGGGTGTGGGGGAGGTGGCGGTAGCAGCCGTGGCAGGAATGTCATATTTCTGGAGCTGCAGAAGGTAACTGTCGGCTGTCGCCACTGCCCCCCAGCTCACCTCCAGGGAGTTCGTGTTGGCTCGTACCAGCTGTACCCGGGCCGGGGGCGGTGGCTTTTCTGGGAGAGAGCAGAGCCAGTGAGAAGGGGCCGCAGCATTAGCTCCCCCCACAACCCCCACTCCGGGCTCAGCTGCACAGGGGTGGCCTATGGCCCCGACCCAGATGCCTTACCTGTCTCCAGGTACCAGAGATCCTTACAGCAGACCTGGTTGTTCCAGGCCTTTCGGTAGCCATCGCGCCCACTCCATATGTACAGGCGGGTGTTGATGGCCACGGCACAGTGGCCAGCTCGGGCCCGAGGGATATTGTCCTCCAGCGTGTCCATCAGGATGGTCTCCCAGGCCATGGTATCTGGGGAGGGCGGGAGGGGAGGTCAGCAAGGGGACAAAGGAACCCGGAACCCCCAGCGGCCCTTTGGCCTTTCGCTGTCAGGGATGGGAAATTAAAAACCAGGAAGTCATCAAAGATTTCTAAATTAAAAACAAACAAATGGAAAATAACTCAGTATGGCAAAAGGCCCGTGGAAGATGAAATTAGAAACCACAAACTACAAACTGACGGGACTGTCTGAAACGCACAGCCAAAGGTTTCACTTCTTGCACATCGAACACAAGAGCCTACAGAAAGAGACGGGCAAAGACGAACGCGAGCTACGGAGAAGGCGACAGGAGGATCTAAGGAGAAATACATACCCTCCCGGAAAACAAGAGAAACACAAACTGAAACCACAAGGCGCCTGGCAGTTTGGCTCCCGCACCTACTGCAGCCAGGGCTGGGGGGGCGGCGGGGGCGGCTGTCACCTCTCGGACCCGCCAGAAAGAGGGCGCAGGCACCACCGGGGGCACCTATGTGGCTGCGGCCTCTGTGGGACAGCTTGGCAACGGCCTTCGGCAGCGTCTCTACCTCTAGGTGTTTACCCTTCCAATGCACTTGCACGTGGGTGAGAACAGTGCAAGGATACTCACGGAGCCGCGTCTGTGCAAGTTTCAACACCTGGACAGCAACTCAAAAGAATGAGGCCGCTCGGCGTGCGGGGACGGGAGGGGTCAGTCTCCGAGATGGAGTGCACCCCCGAAAGGGCCGGGCTTGGCGCAGCACTGCGGGGAGCAGGCTGCCATCGTGTGTGTTTAGAAAGGAGCCCGCCGACGATGCTCGTATAGGCAGAGGAGTCCCTGCGGGGCGGGTGACAAGCCACCAACGTGGGTGCCTCCACAGAAGGGGAGGCAGGAGGGAGGCTCTGCCCCGTCACGCGTTTGTACTTTCGGAGGCTGGGCCGTGCGAGAGCCTACTCAAAACCTGAAAGCGGGGGCACCCCTCCGAGCGCTCTGGCCAGTGGCTACTTCTTGTGGATTCTAGAGGCCCGGCCTTAGAAGCAGCTTCGCTCCCTGCACAGCCCACACAGCTCTCGGGGCTGAGGAGGGCCGGCCTCCCGCAGCCCTCCGCAGGCCACGCCGAGCCCGAGGAGGCCATACCCAGGTTGAGGCAAGCCAGTGTGTTGGTACACTTCCACTCCTTCTCGTGTGTGGCCACTTTGACGTCATCCATGACGAGAGGCACCCAGCCACCAAACACGTACATTCTGGGACGAGGGAGGGAAGAGTAGGAGACGGTTGTGGAGGAGGTGCCAAGCTAGAGGCCACCTCTTCCATCCAGAAAGTTCTAAATATGCTTGGTCCTCCAGCTCTCCCCAGGAGAGTCCCCCAGGACGTGTGGACGCTCTTGATGCGGGCCTCTCCGTGGTGGCTCAGCCCTCACAAGAACTGCGTCACCTCTGCCACACGGCGCTGCTACTCAGCTCATCTAAAGCTCACCGCCGTCCCCATCGCTCTGATAGGCGCTTTGGGACCTTGGCGTTGACAGACGCCCTGCTGCTCATGGAGAGGACCTAGAACGGCCTGCGCCCCTCTACCCCGAGTCTGTCTTGGTCTCCCGGGGTTGTCATGTAAAGACGGGGCTGCGGCAGGCCAGCCCAGCCAGAAAGAGGCCTCCCTGGGCCTCAGGAAGTGCAGGAACAGAACAGAGGCCTGTGGGGGCGGGGCGGGCCGGGTGGGAAGACGGCGGCCACTCACTTGTTTCCGATGGTCGTGGCTGAGTGAAGGCTCCGAGGGAGAGGGGCCACCCCGCTGAGACTGGGCTTGTTCCACGTGAGAGTGTCTGCGCAGAGTGATGGACAAGGGATGGTTACTACACAAGGTCGGACGCGGGCCCTCGGCCCTGCAGGACCTTCCCCGGATACAGGGAAGGCTCTGGAAGGCGGGTGACCACCAGGTCCAAAAACTCCGTGCCAGGCCTCCCCACGGCCCCCAAGAGGCCTTCTGGTCACCGGGCTCCAGCATTTCCCGTGCTCCGTTCACTATCCTGGCAACCGCTGCTCTCAGGGCTCTGGTACGAGCCAAAGGTGCACTCCCAGAGGCACCGCATTTGCCACCCTGCTCACCCCAAAACACGTGTCTGTCCCTGCCACCAGCGCTGCCAGGAACTTCGCTCTGGGGAAACGGTTTCCTTTGAGAGCCAGCACTGACCTCCAGGACGCCGTGCCCCCGCAGAGATGTGTCCTCGGCTGTCCAGTGCCCTCGGCCTTCCTTCAGGCCAAAACCTGACCTCCTTTCAACCACTCCCGACCCTGAGTGAGCCTCACCCCGGCTATGGGCCTCTCTCAACACCCCATGTGACCACGAGAGACCACGGTGCGTCATTCCCGCTACAGGCTGATCCCTGACGAACTGACAGGGATGGACGCTGCCTCATGCAGCCCATTCCAGCCTAGAAAAGGCCCTCACCCCCTCACCCCGGCTCCTAGCCTGCCCCTCCAAAGTCGGAGGGGTGAGCGGCACGCTCACCCTGTCTCTGCGTGCCGCACCCGAGCCCAGCGTGCTCCGAGCCTGCCCTCCCGCAGCTTACCGATGTCCAGGGTCCAGAGGTCCCCCAGTCTGCAGCCGCTCATCCCTCCGTAGATCACCAGCTTGGACTTCTTATTGTCCTTCTCAGTGTAGACCACAGCAGTGTGTGACTCCCGGGGGGGAGGCAGGACACCATACGTGATGGGGATGTCCCAGGCCACCACGCCGGAGCCCGGCCGCAGTTCCAGGATGTACAAGTCGTTCAGGTACCTGGAGGAGGAAAGGCAGTCACGGCAAGCCCCCCGACTCCATGCGCCAGCGGCCTCAGCACCTTCTAGGGGCAAAGAGCAGACTCCCTGGGAAACAAAGGGGAGCTAGGTCCAAACGAACTCCAAGTTCTTCTCCCCTCAGCCCTGAGAAGTGACCACCAGAAACTCCCAAGGATGAGAGTCCCAAGGATGAGCGGGAGCCCGAGAGGAGCCATGGGATGGCATGCCGCTGGGCCGCCTCACACACGAAGCTGGCCATTGTACTAGGGCCTCCTGGGGTCAAAGCAGGAGCCCATCTGGGACCACCTTCAGCCTTTAGCAAGGCATTCGGTCACCGGCCTTGGAAAATACCACCGCTAAGTCTGCAGGCAGCAAAAGCCGGGAAGGCGAGCGCCAGTGCTAACGCGGTGGGAGCAGGCACCAGCCTAGGGCAAGGCGGGGCTCTATGGTTTCCAGACCTCGGAGGCAGAAAGGCCCTACCCGGGCAGGGAGCGTGACCCTCTCGTTTCACGGAAGAAAGGGATGAGGCACGGCCACCCTCAGGACTGCACACGGAGAACGACAAAGCCTCACCTCGGAATGTTGTTCTTGGGGTCCTCGCTGTCGTTGGCCAGGCCCCCAAACAAGTAGCACTTGTTGCCCACAAGGGAGAAGCTGTGCCCAAGCCGAGGACATGGGGGCGGCCCGTTTTTGGGCGTCTTTGCTTTGAGTCTCTTCCATTCCCATCGGCTTGCCTGCAAAATCAAGACTTGGGGGTCGAACCCAGGACGGGCTGGTCTCTGTCAGGACCCCAGGCCATTTATTGTGGGGGGGGAGGCGGCAGGGGAGCCGGGAGGGAGGCCCGGGGCCACCGCCGCAAGCAGGCGAGCATGCTGCGGGCCGCTACCTGGAGCTCGTAGAGGTCGTTGCTGTACTTCCCATACTCCACCATCCCGCCGAACACCAGCAGGCGCGTCCCGTCGCACACGAAGCCGTAGGCCGCGCACCCGGGGGGAATGTCCCCTCTCACGGCTGGGATGAACCACTGGTTAGTCGCTGGGCAACGAAAGGAAGCAGGAGTCAGAACACTTCAGGAAGCCTTCGGAACCAGAACCCCAGTCCTCTTACTCCCCATATCCAGCAGCCTGCGAAACGTGCTCTGAGAAAGGGGGGACCCCCTCCAAATAGCCTGCAATCGCCCGGCTTCTCATCAAGGTCGTCTTTTTAAGCAGGAAGTCACTAACCAAGATAATTCGTTAGCTTCTGGGAATGCAGCCGCTGACTTCCTTCCCCTACCGCTCAGGGGGTCCGATATTGGAACACAATGTCCGACACCCGAAGCGCCCCGTCGGGGGCCCTGTGCGCCTCTTCTGGGGGTGCAGGGCTACACCTCTAAGTGGCCGGAAGCGAGACCGCGGCCCGCCGGTGCCCTCCTTCCCTGCAGGCGCTGGCGGCCGGAGCCGGAGGTGTGCGGGTGAGGGAGGCCCATCAAGGCAGCCCGGCCCACCGGCTGAGAAGGGGGGCGGGGGCAAGAATCAATTTCTGCTGGGGTCTCCTGGGAGACGGGCCATGCCACCCACCTTTACCGTCACGTCACACCCATACCAATCTCGAACATTCCTGAAAGCCAGAAGTGGTGGCTGCAAGAAAAAGCTTCCCCCAGATCCACACCTCTAAGTGAGAGTGAGGACACCACCACCTCAGAAGAGGGTGAAGGAGAAGCCTGCCCCACCCCCACGCCACTGCTCCCCTCACTTCAGGCTTGCACCCCGGGTTCAGCTCCCCGCGCGCCTGCCATGCCAGGGCCTCCCAGAAAAAGCAGAAGGCACACATCCTCCTCAGAATTTTGAGGGATCCTTTCCATTACATGTTACATAAAGGACCGTCCCTAAACGACATGCCACACTCACTCCCAACACCTCAAACCGTGAGCGGCCACGCCCGAGCATGATGGGGGCGGCCCTGGAGTCTAAGCGGGCATTAGGATCGTCCCGGGGGAGCGCCTTGGGGGGGCCCCAGCTGCCCGACTGCTTCTCAGCCTTTCTGGGAGGGCGCGTACTTGGGTCACGTGTTGACACATCTCCCCTGCACACTAGGTGACAAGTCCCATGTCCACGTCAGCCAAAGGGCCCGCCCCCATCTAAAAGCACACGATGCCTCCAGAGTCACAGCCTTTCCTGGGGTGGAAGAGCCCCGTTGCTCCCGCCTCCCCACCTGCAGCAGGTTGATCTGGAACAGGCTGTGATCTTGCCCCGCCCCACCCACCCCTCCTCCGAGGTTCAGCAGAGTCACCTGGACTCCAGGAGGCCCAGCAGCAAAGCCTCCCCCGCCTTCCTGGTAGAGGGGCCGGCCCGGGGCCCCAGCTCACCACCTCACTGTCATGCCCACTGTGAAAAACAGACTCAGACCGGCTCCGCCTTCAGCCCCCGTGCGCACACTGCAAGACACGGAGTTCCCTCCCAGCTACGCAGGAAAAAGCCGGAGGAAGACCTGGAAGCTGCCCCGGGCCAAGCCCCCTCCGTGGATGAAGGAACAGAGCCCAGGAGGGGAAGTGACTTACCTGAGGTCACAGAGCAAAAAAGAGACACAGGCAAGAACCTTGTCGCTGACTTCAAAGCCATCGCCAGATACTTCACCAAGGGCCCCACGTGCCCGGAGCCATGGGCCGCCCTCTCACCTGAGCACCCTTGGGGCTGCCGCTTGTGGCTACAGGGCCATCACAGGGCCACTAGTAGGGGCTGCGACAAAGCCCCACGATCAACTAACTCACGGCCTGCCCGTCACGCTCTAATCAGTGGCCCAGCTATCCAGGCTGGAAGGAACCAAACCGGTGCTGTCTCAAGAGCTCACGACCACCACCTCCTTTAAGAGGAGCTGATCTTGTTCTAGAACACTCGGGGCAGGGGCCCTCCACACTGCTGTCAAGAGCCAAAGCCCCGTCCCGCCCGCGCGACGGCACAGCGCCACCTCACGCACTCGCATTATCTCCAGCTCATGGAGTGGGGCACCTCGAGACCCAGCCTCCAGGTCCCGCCTTCTCTGTCCGCCTTGGCCTGTCAGTGTGCTCGGCTGGGAGGGGGCTGGGAGGAGAGGAGGCCACCCGCACACAGGACCCTCCGTGGGACAACCCAGCAAGCCTGAGAGCGCAGCTTCGGGGTCTCATCCGCAGCCGCAGCCCTGTCCCCACGCACTGCCTCCATCTGTGGTGGCTCCCATCAACCCCTACGTGTCACCCCGGGAGACTGGGCCACATAGCTGGGCACACGCAGTCCACCGGTGGCGTCGGCTCCGCTCTGTCACGCCAGGGCGCTTCCTGCGTGGCAGACGTGGTGCCAAGCCTGGGGTGGGGATGCACAGACACGCCCGCCCTCGCCCGCGAACCCCCAGTAGAGCGGGAAAGTTGCTGGGCCCTCGGCTCCCGGCAGTGACAGCGCGCGTCTGCAGCAGCCGGGGCCTCGGGAGCACGGAGCGGGGCAGCGCGGCAGACGGGGCTTCTCAGAAAAGGCGAACCCAGAGCCAGACCTCGGAGGGCGGACAGGATTTCCTGACAAACGAAACTAACGGGGCCGATCCGGAAGTGACTGCAAGAGGCGAGTTAGAAGAGAGGAGGTCTCCGGACGGAGAGGAACGGATTTCCGAGGGGCCGAACCTAGCGGCCAGAGAGCTAGAGGGCAGAGGTCGGGAAGGTGTTTCAAGGTGGTGGCCTGGGCCCGTTAACCGAAGGAAGAGACAGCCCAACTGTCTCCACGAGTATCTGTACCCCAAGTGCTCCTGTATGACCCTGCCACCAGCTGGCAGGGTGACCCTAGACTTGTCACTTCCCCTCTCAGACCCCGCTTTCTCATGTGCAAAAAAACAAGGAAGTTCCACTAGATGTTTTCAAGGCTCCTTGCGGCTGTTCAACAGTCGCCAGACGTTAAAGAACCACTGAGGCAGACCAGCCACACCCTCCCCTCATGGGGACACAGCCCACCGTTAGGGCTGGCTCTGCTCCATAATCCGCTTTGCTACCCTGAGATAACATTCCTACAACCTATAGCAGCTACCCCAAGACCTCCCAAAGGCCAGTCAAGTGTCCAACAGCCGCTATGATAGTTGTCGCCAACGAGGAAGGACACACACCCTTCGAGCATCACCTCCAGATCCCTGAGCTAACCAAGACAGCCAAGTGCTTGCACACGTCCCGGACGCGCCCCCTGGGGCCATTTATCTTGGCAAGAGGGAACGCTTCCAGCCCGGTCAGCTCTCGTTCCAGAAGGTCTCTCAGCCCAGAGAAGGGAAAGTGCAAGAGAAGAGGCATAAGGAAGGTCTACTGTGCCCTGACTTAAAACAAAACAGCGGGGAGCAGACAGGCAGCTGTCAAGGCCAACGGCGCGCAGGCACCTGCGTCTGTGCCCCCAGTGGTGGAAGAGGGGCCACACGAAGCCCCATATTTGCAGAGAAGAAGGCAAGAGCCCCACAGCTACGACAACCATGAGCAGATGCCACAAGCAGCACAGATTCTGGCTCTGGTAGGACCCCGAGCAGATGCGCAGGGAGGAGTGCGGAGGTGTCGTGCTAGCGGCTCTCCTGCGGGAGTGGACGGCGCCTTTTCCAAACCGCTACCCTGGAGGAACCCGGGGCTACGGCCCTTTGGATGGCTGGCTACACTGTACTACGGGACACAACCTTGCAGATGGGGAAGACGTCAAAGTGGCCAGTTCGTTTTCATAAACCAGCAAATATGCAGAAAGCCCTGGCAGCAGCGGACTTCGGAGCTGATGGTAATTAGGCCCCTGCCCTACTTTCTAAAATTGTAGCTCCCTGTTAAGGAATCGGCTCCAAGCCTTATGAGAATAAAGTCAGTCCAAGCAGTTTAGAAGGTCCTGCTCCGGCCAGCGGCCTCTCTAAAAACAGACCCGTCCCTCAGCCCTACCCTACTGAGCTAACGGCTGCCACCGCAGCTGTCGCAGCTGGCACAGGGTGCTGCCAAGCAGCCTGGCCTCACTGGAGGCAACAGGTGCTGAGCCCCGCAACGCAAAGGAGCACTAGCAACCCACCAGCGTTTGCAAATCAACTTGGTAGGGGCAGTACCGCGCATGGAGCACAGAAAGCCGGCTCTCTGCCTCAGGCGAGGGAGATGGCAGCACCCAAGCCTCACAGCGCTAACCTCCTTCTCCCTTGGGCGCCACCCCAGAGCAACCTCACAGCTAGGAGGCCCTGCTCAGATCGAAAGACCTGGCACTGCTAGAACCCCGGGAAAGAAGAGGCCGGGAGCAATGGGACCTGGGGGGGTGGGGGGGGGGGGCGCCCCAGGCCACTCAGACGGGAAGGCATAGCCCTGTGTGTGGGCGGTGCCCACGCAGCCCGCCCCGGCCTTCTCCCCCCCGGGGTGTCTTGGTCTCTCAGCACCACCCCCACCGCAGGGAGCACGTCTGGCCCCTCCCTCTGAGCGAGGTGAGGGGCCCTGGGCCACTGCCCCTTCAACAAGCGGCAACAGGGTGTGCAAAGCTGGCCAAACACGCCACCGTGGGCAAGAGGCCTCCGGAGGATGCGGCCCAGTCCCAGAGCCTGCGCCGTCGCAGGGTTCGGGCTGCTCGCAGCTCGCCGTGTCCGCGGGGCTCAGACTCCTCTCAGCCCGCGGGTCTGGCGCCCGGGCTTTCGGGCAGGTGAGGCGAGGGCCCACCTAGCCCACTAGGGATGGCTGGACTTCACCGTCTACCCTGCAGGGCCCTCGGGAAGGAAAGGCAGCGGCCGAAAAGTCGAGCACTACAGACGTGCGGCCTCGCCGCCCTGCCTGCCCTGCCTTCCAGTGCCCAAGGCTCCCGCACGCGCTCCGCGGCGGTCACCCAACGGGGGGCACATCCCCCCCGCCGGGATTAGGGCCCTCAACTCTGTCCCTAATCCGTAATCGAGAAGCTGTCATTTCCCCAGAACAGGCGTCAACGAAGAGGAGCTGAGCAGGCGCAGAAGGCGGGAGGGAGGGGGTGGGACTGTGCCTGCGCCAAAGGGACGCAGCCGCCCGCCCGGCGGGGTAACGGCGTGTGCCTCAAGTCAGCGCCGGCGACGCCCCCGCCCCCTCACCCACCGGACTCGAGAATTTCTCCCGCATAATGAGAAGCACTCCTCAAAGACCCGAGCGCCCACGGGGAGGGGCAGGGGAAGGCCGGGAGAAGAGGAGGGAAAGCAGAGGAGCCGGGCGGAGCCAAGGGTCGCAGCTCGGAGGAGAGCGCCCATCAGTGCGGAGGGAGAGGGAGAAAAGGGAGGAGGGAGAGCAGGCAGGAGGGGAGGGGAAGAGAAAGGAGTGGGGGGGGGGGGGGGGGAGGGAGGGGGAGGAGAAGGAGGGAGGGAAAAAGAGGGAGAGGGAGGAGATGGAGGGAGGGAAAGATCCCAGGACCCAGCGGGCTTTGCACTCACCCGTGTTGTACACGTGCAGTTCGTCCACTATCCCCTCGTTGCCGCCGCCAAACACCACGATGAGTTCCTTGATGGCCACGGCTCGGTGGCCGTGGCGGGGCCGGGGCACTGGACCCGACCAGCCCACCACTCGCTTCCAGCGGGGCTGCAGAAGCACCGCTGGCGAGTTGGCGGGCGACACGGCCGAAGCCATAGTTCCGGGAAAAGCCGTAGTCGGAAAAAGTCACCAAGCGAGAAGGGAGCCCCCCAATTCCTCTCACACACACCCCCTTTCGTCTAAGGTAGCTCTCACGGAGAAGCGGTTCCTCACACAGCGGTGGACGGCTCCATGGAGGCCGCCATCTTAACTACCCTCCTTCCCTTCGGCTCTTCCCCTTCTTCTAGCTCACCGCGTCTCTTCAAGAGCCTCCCGAAACTTTCGAACGCCTAGCCCCGAGAAGCTGGAGGCCACCAAGTCCCGCCGCCCCGACTACTCGCTTGGACTCTCCCGCTTACAAGCTCGGGCGGGAGGCCCTGGGAGCCGCCATCTTGAGCCGCCTCTCTCTCCTCCCTTCCTCAGTCGTAGCCCTCCCCCGCCGGAAATGGCGGAGCCCCGGCCCGGTTCCCACACCCCCCAAGTCCCCTGCACTGGCCGGCTTCCGGGGCGGGTGGAAAGGAGCCACAAGCACCGCGGTTGTCTCTGCCCCGCCGGCGCTCACACCACAATTGTGGGAGCCGCCATCTTGAAACCGTCCCGCTTCCCCGCCCAGCGCTTAGTGCAGCCGCCGCTCCCGAAACAGCCTCGACACTCGTAAATGACAGAGGCGCGCCGGAGGCCGGTGGAACGAACTCGAATTCTCGGGAGCTGCTCGGAGACCCGCGCCGTACAGCTCGTGAGGTCTCGAATGTCTCCCCCGAGTCCGCCTCTGCTGCTCAGACTGCGCCTGCCGCCCTGGGAGCCGCCATCTTGAGACTAACTCCCCCTTCCCCCCTATTCTCTTCCTCCTGGGTCAGTTCTTCCACTGCAAACCAAACGCAAAGCAGTGTCCAATCCTCGCTTCCGTCCTTATTACTCCTTCCCACAGGAGCCGCTCCAAAGAGCCAGAGTTAGGCCCCGAAGTGGCAACTGTACGGCAGCAGGAGCGGTAACGGCAGGGCGCTCATGCCTCCTCCCTGGGAGCCGCCATCTTGTGTGAAGAAGTAACAACTAAACATGGCGGCAGCGGCGGTCGGGCGAGGGGGCGGAGTCGGGCGACGTCATCGTCTCCCCCCCCCCCCCCCCCCCCCCCCCCCCCGGCTTCTCCGTGAGCTGAGGCCTCTTAAAGGATCCCTGCGCTGCCCCGCGGCGAGGGCCCAGGTCCGCCGCGCGTTGAGCTTGGGTTCAGGACGCTCGCGGGTCAGGCGCAGGCGCGCCCAGCCCCGCGGCCCAGCCCCCCCATTGCGCCCTCATGCCTCCGCCCTGGGAGCCGCCATCTTGCCACTTCCCCTCGCCCGGCCGTCCATGGGCGTCAATAGCGACTTTCAGCACAAAACAAAGATGGCGGCTGAGGCATCTGGTGAATGCCCGGATGAGAATGCCTCGAACGAACTGGGCCCCGCCCCCTTGGGAACCGTCCCCCCAGGTTGCTGAAGGGAACACACGCCCGAGGAGTTGCCTTTAACTAGCAGTGGGGACAAGGTATAGACTACCGAGGGAGGCTAAAGGGAGCTATCAGAACTGCGCCTCGGGTCCGACAGCGGACAGATTCCCACTCCCCACACCCAGCGACCGCGGGAGAAGCGGCGCGAGACGCGCCGGGCGTAGGGGGCGGGGGAGCCGGAGGCGGGGCGAGTGGGCAGTGACGCGCCGGCTCCCAGGCTCGCCGGCCCCGCCCCCGGGAGCCGGCGCCACCGCCCGCGCTCCGACGAAAGGAGCCGGGCCGGGCGCCCGGGGCCGCTCCCCGCCCTCTCCCCGCCGGCCGCAGGGAGGGCAGCCAGGCCGGCTGTACCCGCGCCGAGCGGGAGGGCGCGGGAGAGCTCCGCGTCGCTCCGCGTCACCTCGCGTCACCCCGCCCCGCCTGCTTCCCAGAGACCCGCGCCCCGCCCCTCCGCGCAGGCGCAGGGCCGCTTTTCGGGTCCGCCCTTTCCCGAGATTTGAATTTCCCCCAGCAGAGATAGAGAGGCAAATACCCGGATGGTGATCGCTGGCCTTTTCGCGCCAATACTGCAAGTTCTCGCAGCAACCTTCAGAGGTGGGTACTGGCGTGGACCCCGTGTGCCAGATCTTGCAGGAGGCCGCTCGGGCGCTGCACCATCATCCGCACTGTCATAGACTCGGGCTGTAGTGCAGGGGTCCTGCGCTGGCGTCTGGGAGCTTGGAGCCACAACATGCTTTTTGCACTTTCAGCTTTGTGTTATCTTTATTTTCACCAACCGGTAGTCGAAATTTTTTTTTTTTTAAAGATTTTATTTATTTATTTGACAGAGAGAGATCACAAGTAGGCAGAGAGGCAGGCAGAGAGAGAGGAAGGGAAGCAGGCTCCCTGCTGAGCAGAGAGCCTGATGCGGGACTCGATCCCAGTACCCCGAGATCATGACCTGAGCCGAAGGCAGCGGCTTAACCCACTGAGCCACCCAGGCGCCCCCGGTAGTCGAAATTTGGCCTTTCCCACAATTACAAATGTAGGCTACAGAGCACAGAGTGTTAACCTGGTGACTTTGTCACCCGTGGGAGTGACAGATCGTTTAGCTACTGTCGTAGTTACCCTGTAATTAACTCAAATACGAGACTTAACACTTTGAAATTACTATAGGTACAATCGGCCCATAGATTCTGCAATTTCATTTACTAGTCAAGTAGCACAGGTATTCCCGAATCACACCTTTTCCAAAAATATTTTATACCATCTTTCGACATTAAGTTTATGTTGTAACTGTTTTTACACATTTGGAAGCATTTATTTGAGCAACACCAAAGGGACCTGTGACAGCCAAAGGACAAGAGCCCTCTCTATAAATGACTGTGCCACCAACTGCCTTAAATGGCATTCACCTCACCTCCATGGCCGCAAGTCCCTCCCCTGTAAACTAAGGAAGGCGAGCCGCTGGTTTCTGAGGGCCTTGCCTGAATTCAGCAATTCTCTCCCGAGAGTTCAGGAATCACTGCAGTTGCTCCAGGCTTCTTGGGGATCCAGGTGGCCCAGATTGGCCTCACCTGCCGGGGCTGTCCCCATGTTAGAGCCCTCACGCTGGCATTCCCTCATCTATAGAAAGGCAGCAAGGATGGTCAGGATAGTCAGAGACAAAACAAGCAGTTGTCATATAGGAAAGAAGCCACCACTGTGATGGAGAATATTGGCTCCTGGTTAAATGCATATGGCCCCAGGAAGCCGAGAACCTCAGGCCAATGCTGTTGAGCTC
>NC_081575.1:1522501-1544401 GCF_022355385.1 Mustela nigripes | reverse complement strand
TAGCCTTCGTGTGCCAGGTACTGGGGGAATACTGTGTTGCATAGCAAGGATTTAGCCTTCGTGTGCCAGGTACTGGGGGAATACTGTGTTGCATAGCAAGGATTATGGCAGCTCAGGGATGCGGAGGAGCTCAGCCATAAAGTACCCCGCTTGGTCTTGGGGGACCCGAGAAGGTGGTTTGATGGTGTATCACTTTAAGCTTGCACAAGGGCGCAGATGGACTCTGCCCAGCAGCCGGAGAGAGGAGCCACTTTCCATGTCCTTCCTGGACCTCCTTTTCTATCAAGTTGACAGTCTTTGACTCCTGTCCCCGGCTCTCACCCCTGCCGGCTGGAGGAGGTTCCAAAGGCCTGGCGCTTCATGCCACAGAGCCAGGCCCAAGACAGGTACAGGTAAGGTGTCTTGGTTGAAGTCAGGAGCTGAATGGGGAAGCCAAGTTGAAAGTGTTAGCAGAGGGCGCCTGTGTGGCTCAGTGGGTTAAGCGTCTGCCTTCCACTCGGGGCATGATCCCAGGGTCCTGGGATCGAGCCCCGCATTGGTCTCTCTGCTCAGTGGGGAGCCTGCTTCCCCCCCTCTCTCTGCCTGCGTCTCTGCCTACTTGTGATCTCTCTGTGTCAAATAAATAAATAAATCTTAAAAAAAAAAAAAAAAAAGAAAGAAAGAAAGTGTTAGTGGACCCGAGGCAGGGGGCAGTGAGGACTGCAGAAGCTCATTCTAGCCGGAGGCCAGACTGGGCCTAGGGAGGGACTGGCACCATTCAGGCAAGGGAACTTGAGGAGGATGTTGTTGGGGGCCGTTGTGGGCAGAGCACATCAACAGTGGCCAGCCTGGAAATGGGGACCCCGGGGCGGGGGCAGCTCCCTAGACCGGGACCTGGAAGCTTGCTAGAGAAGGGGTCGGGGGAGGTGTGTGACAGTGCTGCGAGCTGGGGAGGGGGCTTATGGTCAGTGAGGAGATGCCGAGTCCCTGGTGGGAAGGCTGGGCTTTGTGGGCCTCCTTAGCAAAGGACCCCCAAGGCAGGATGGGAGCCGGAAAGCTCAGTGGGAGGCCCAGAGGCCCCTTACCCAGAGAAGATAGGTGGGTGCTGGGGTCCGTGTGAGAAGTGACTGGTAGCATGCCAGCGGAAGCACGAGGAGGCAGAGGACAGGCGCTGGCTGGGCATTTGAACTGGGCTGGACTGGAATTGAGCAGGTGCTCACGGGGCCCCCAAGGCAAGGGAGAGCGGACGGTCAGACCCTGCTGCGCCCTTTCCAGGCCTGAATTGCCGGAGGGGAGATGAGCAGGGTACAGCCTCAGGAGCGAGCGCTGCTCCGCCGTCTGCAGGTAGAACAACTGACTTAAGCCAGGCGATGGCTCCTCGGCTGGGGTACAGGCCGCGTCCCGCCGGCCGCGTGTGCAAACCGAGGCCTGGACCGGTTAAGGCCTGAGGTCACACAAATGGTAGGTGGCGGGGGGGGGGGCCCGAGTTCAAACACAGAAAGCCCCTGTCGTCCCCACCTGCCACCCTCTTGGTGTTTGAGTCCCCTTCAGAGTGTGGAACCTTTGCTTTGCACAACGGTGACAGCTTTCTGAGCTACTAGGCCAGCTCACGCCACAGCTGGTCCCAAAGCTGTCCCAAAGCCGTTGGCAGTCCGTGATAAGTGCACACTGTCTTCCTGTCACCCGCTTCTGTGGCTGCAGGACATGGCGGTTTAATCGTGCGCGAGGAAAGAAGGTGACTGGATGGGGTGGCACTTCAGGGGAGCGCGGGAGGCCTGAGGAGCAGAGGGGAGCTGCTTGCCCTCCTCTCCCGCCCTCCTCTCCCGCCGCGCCCCTCCTTCTCCTGCCCCGCCCCCCTCCAGTACTGCCCCGTCCCTTGCTTTGGATTCCAGAACTCGCCACAGCTAAGGTCTCTAGTTCAACTGGATGTTTGGTTAAAGGGGCTCGGGGCTGACTGGAAATGTCAGCATTGATGAAACCACTGAGGTGGGGAAACCCTTTCTGAATTGTAATGACGGGCCTTGGGAAGGTCTAAGTCTCTAAATGTCGTGGATCCAACAGAACTAGAGCAAGGAGCAGGATTTTCCTACTGCCCCGAGGAGAGAAGAACTGCATGGGGCCAGGAGAGAGGCACGGAACCCCTAAGAGAGAGAGCATTCTAGGGGCTTCCAGAAGCCTCAAGGAAGAAGGTGAACACACTGTGGGTATCGCTTTGCTTTCATTTGTTTTCTTCTAATGAAAACTGTTGGTGGACCCTGAGGCAGAGAGTTGGGAAGCTGGAGGCTCTCTTTTGGGTGCTTTTCTTTGTAACCCCATTGTTTTTGTGACCACAGGGGAAAAGGCACAACAGTCTTCCACTCCCGCCAGCCGGTCAGCAGGACCACTGCCTTTCTCCGGCCTATGTCCGCCGCTCTGGGGCAAGGTCTAGGACAAGGTTGCAGCATCTGCGTCAGAAATCCCCGGGACTTGGCCTGCTGAAGAAGCTGGCTCAGCTGGGAGGCCAAGGCACGTTTTAGCAAAGCAGTTTATCTTCATTCTGAACGGACAGTGGAGGCCGCCCCGAGGTCCCCCAGGGCTCCACATGAAGCCCGAGTCCAGGCAGGCCCTCTCCCACGTGGCTGTGGCCAGCTGCTTCTGCACAGCCACCGTCTACACAGGCGTGTTCGATGGCGTCTTTGTCCAGCTGGGCTATGAACACTATGCGGAAGCCCCTGTGGCCGGCCTCCCCGCCTTCCTGGCCATGCCCTTCAACTCACTCATTAACGTGGCCTACGTCCTATTGGGGCTGTATTGGCTGCAGAGGAAGTCCAGGGCCCCGGGGTGCCCCGTGGAGGCGCGGAGGGCTCGCTACCTGAAGGATGTCTTCGCTAGCATGGCCCTGGTCTACGGCCCGGTTCAGTGGCTGCGGATCGCGACGCAGGTGCCCCCCGCCGCCGTGCTGGACCAGTGGTTCACCTTACCCATCTTCGCATGGCCAGTCGCCTGGTGTCTCTCCCTAGACAGGGGTTGGGATCCCTGGTTGTTCCTTGCCATCGAGGGTCTCTCCCTGGGCAGTTACGGCCTCACCCTGCTACACTCCCATGGGTTCGAGGTCGCGCTGGGCGTCCACATCGCAGCTGCCGCGGCCCAGGCCCTTCGCACTCACAGGCGCCACGGCACTGCCTCCTCGGGGACCTACTTGGCTCTGGGCGTGCTCTCCTGCGCCGGCTTTGTGGTCCTCAAGCTGTGCGACCATCAGCTCGCGCAGTGGCGCCTCTTCCAGCGGCTCACGGGCCACTTCTGGTCCAAGGTCTGCGACGTGCTCCAGTTCCATTTCGCTTTCTTGTTTCTGACAAACTTGAACACTTGCCAAAGCCGTCCTGAGAGGAAGATACATTAAAGTTTGCCCGGAAAAAAAATTTTTAAAAAGAAGAGGAAAAAATGGAATGGGCGGCCGGCTCAGTCAGAAGAGCACTTCACTCTGGATCCCAGGGTCTTGCCTTCAAGCCCCATGTGGGGGACAGAGATGATTTAAATAAATTGAAGAAAACTTAAGGAAAACAAGGGGTTATGGAGAGGAGAAGGGAGTTGGGGGAAATTGGAAGGGGAGGTGAACCATGAGAGACTATGGACTCTGAAAATCAATCTGAGGGGTTTGAAGGGGCGGGGGGTGGGAGGTCGGGGTACCGGGTGGTGGGTATTAGAGAGGGCACGGATTGCATGGAGCCCTGGGGGTGGTGCAAAAACAATGAATACTGTTACGCTGAAAAAAAAAATTAAAAAAAATAAAACTAAAGTGTGGAACAAAGCTGCTTGCAGTCACCCGTCCCTCCCCCAGCTGACCACCCACCTGTAGCTCCATTGGTCTGCAGTTTCCTAGGTGTGATAAGATAGACGGGTCACACGGAAGACTGTCCCTTCCCTCGAAGTTATGGACTTCGAGATTTAGAGGTGAAATGTTACGCGGTCTGTGACTTACTTTCGCAGATGGCTCAGTGCAGGGCATGGAGGGGGTCATTATACTAGTCTTGTCATTCTTCTGTAGTTTGAAATTTTTTCAGAATAAAAGGTTGGGGGCAAGTGGCGCCAGGAAATCCATCACTGTCACGGTGAGAGAGAAATGGTCACCGCATGTCAGGCCAGGCGGCGGGCGTGCCAGTGAGTGTCCCCAGGGTCGAGTGGGTTCAGGGAGACCAAGTTACATCGCACACAGGCTGGGCAGGCTAATGGGGAATTCGAAAGCCAAGGTCACGTAGCAGAAGCCCCATCATTTCAGGTCCTTTGTGGAACAAGGCACAGTGTGTCTACATGAAGGAAGCACAAACATCAAAAGTTGAATTCTGGGGGGTGGGGTTATGGACATTGGGGAGGGTCTGTGCTATGGTGAGTGCTGTGAAGTGTGTAAACCTGGCGATTCACAGACCTGTACCCCTGGGGATAAAAATATATTATATGTTTATTAAAAATAAATAAATAAATTTCTTTTAAAAAGTTGAATTCTCAACAGAGGGCCCCTGGGTGGCTCAGTCGGTTAAGCGGCTGCCTTCTGCTTGGATCATGATCCCAGGCTCCTGGGATCGAGCCCCACATGGGGCTCCCTGCTCGGTGGGGAGCCTGCTTCCCCCCTCCCTCCGCCTGCTGCTCCCCCTGCTTGTGCATGCGCTCGCTCTCTCACTCTCTCAAATGGGTAAATCTTAAAAAAAAATAAAAATGAATTCTCAACAGAACGTTGCCATGGGAGCCAGGGGGTGGCTTAGATGTCCTTAGCGGCAAGGCTTACTGAAGGGTCCTGTGGAGGTTTCCATCGGACAGACCCAGCACCTGGGCTCGGCCAGCCCTGCCTCCCGCTCGTCAGTGAGTCCTCCACCTGCTCGTCTCATCCGCTGTCATCGGAAGGACATCTGTTCGTCAGAGACAAAGGTGAAGGCAAAGTTAAAGAGGACACCGTCTCTGCCCACATGTGCCTGCTCCGTGTCCCCCAGGGCCCCTCCCTGGGGCATGCGTGTTGGCATGGGGACCATTGCAGTGACTGCTGAGATGCTTTTGAAACTGGGTACCTGGACGCCTCCCAAGTGTGTGGCGGGCCTGAAGCAGGCCGTCGCCTGGAGAACCCGACCTCTACCCCTCCCACGAGGCCCGGGCAAACGGTGTGGCCTGGCTCGGGGATGGGGGCCCAGAGGCCGGGTACGCCAGCAGGTGAAGAGCAGGGTGGCACTTCTTTGGGGAAACAGCTTTGTCCCGTCACGGTGTCCCTAGGGAAGCCAGCGGGAGGGAGGGGAAGATGTGCTTCCTTGGGTGGCCCAGGTAGGGGTGAGGGTAGGAGGGTGGTGGCAGAGGGGACCAAGCTCTTAGAGGGGCTTCGTTCTTCACCGAGTAGCTGAGGGGTCCCCCCCACTGCCGCCCACATTTGCGGTTTGCCTCGTTGCCGGACGCATCCTTCATTTGATTTCACCCCATTTCAGTAAATAAGCCTGAGACCCTTCTGGTTTTCACGACACTTCTGTGTCAGTCTGGGTCTGCAGAGGAAACAGGTGGCATGCCGAGATTCGGGTGACTCGGGACAGTTTCATGGAGAACTAGACACACCGCGGTGGGGGTGGGGGGGCCCTCTACCACGCCGGGGCCAGGGCGACACAGGCCAGGGCAGAGACTTCTTGAAGCCCAACCCCTTCTGGGCTGCCGGTCTCCCCTCCAAGGCCGTCAGATAAAATGTAGCACCACAACGATGTTTTAGTCCCATCTTGTCCCAAATACCACAGGAGACAGCTTGTACTAAGAAATTGTTGCACTGCTTATCTTAAATTCAGATTTAACTGGGTGTCCTGACTTTGTATTTGCTCCATCAGCTAACCCAACCAAAGCCAGGGGCCTGGAACCTTCTCTCCGTGCCCCCTATCTTCTCAAAGTGTGGCTTCCTGCGTCTCCTCCAGCCATGGTGAGCCCCAGGTTCTGGGTCCTGGGCCCGGAGTCTCACAGCCCAGCAGTCGGAGCCGCCAGAGGAAGAAGGCTGGTGGCTGTGCCACCCCTCCCTGTCTCCACCCGCATTCCCCACCCTCTCTGTCTGCTCTGTTTCTCCATCTTACCGCTACACGGCTGAGAAGCCAGTGGTTACCACAGGGGCCCTCTGCCTGCTCTTGGCCTAAATGGCTTAGAGGTCCCCAAAGCTGGGAGACGTCTCCGAAACCGTCTGCCCCAACCCCCTCATTTCACAGAAAGGAAACTCTAGAAGTCCGACTTGGCTGACAGTTGCATCAGAAACCCGGCCTCCCAGCCCCTGCCCAAAGTCCTGCCCATGGCCGTGGCTCGACCCCTCCCTGGTGTCTCAGCCTCTCTTCCTTGTGCTCCCATAACCACAGCCTGGGGATGTGCCCCCCAGTGAAAACAGTTGGGGTGCTTTTGCTGACAGTGGAGGTGACACAGGCTCCTTGGGGTGGGACCGTGGGAGTGGGGGTCGGTGGACACGCCGCAGCAATGTACTGTCCTTGGCGGGGCCGGTCCGGGCTCCACGCTGTGCACGCACCTCTCCCCGGAGAGGGGTTAGCACACTTTTCGCTTTGGGCCAGCCTGATAGGGGCAACGCGTGATCGCACCGTGAGTTTGCCTCCTGTGCCCACGTGCCCCGCTGGAGCTCCTGCCCTCGCTGGAAGTTTGGGGTTTGTTCTTCCTCATTCTTGACTTGTCTTTTTTCTTCTTAGTTTGTAGGAATTCTGTTTTCTATTATGAACAGTAACTGGCCATCTGGCATACAGATGATGAATGCGTTTTCTCAGTCTCTCGTTTGTCCCTTGACTTTGTGGATATCTTACAGTGCCGTGGCTAAAGGTTTGCACGGTCCCGGGTGTCTCTGTGTCCGTCTTTCTCTACATTGCTTTTGGGTTTCTGGTCTCGCATTGTCCAATCCTAACATCTCCTGTAGCTGCTTCAGATATTTTTGGCTCTGAAACTCTCATTATGAAATTGCTAAGCATAGGGGCACCTGTCTGGCTCTGTCGATGGAGCGTGCAGCTCTTGATCTCAGTCAGGGTCATGAGTTCAAGCCCTGTGTTGGGCATAGAGATTACTTTTTTTTAATATAATCAGAAAGACTCCCTGATGGGGTGTAAGGGAGGAGGGGAAACTGAATCCTCAATTTATTTTCTTTCTTTTTTTTTTTTAAGATTTTATTTATTTATCAGAGAGAGAGAGGGCGAGAGCGAGCACAGGCAGACAGAGAGGCAGGCAGAGGCAGAGGAGGAAGCAGGCTCCCTGCCGAGCAAGGAGCCCGATGCAGGACTCGATCCCAGGACGCTGGGATCATGACCTGAGCCGAAGGCAGCTGCTTAACCAACTGAGCCACCCAGGCGTCCCTAGAGATTACTTTTAAAAATTGTTTAAAACAGCAATTATAAAAATAGTTAAAATTTACGTTTAGCAATAAAACTGTTCAGCTGTCCTTGTCAACAGGCCGGAGCCATGCAGGCGCTCTCTGTGATCTCGTCCACTCGAGGAGAGGAGACCTTCTCCCTGTGAGAAGTTTCGTCCCAGCCCGGGAGGGCCGAAGCGCTGCCTGCAGGTAAAGCACTTCCCTCTCACGTCCGAGATCTCCGGAAGCTGCAGTCTTGGAAGAGCATAACCCAGGGGGTTCGGGTCCTCCGGTGTGATTGGAGAGCCCCCCCCTTCCCCTTCCAAGTGGAGGCTTGGGTCCCGGGTCCTTTCGACAATCCCCATGGCCGTTGCAAAGACAAGCAGCCTTCCTGCTACGAGACCAGTGCTCTAACCCCTGAGCTCCTGCTAGCTGCCCCCTTGAGCCCCTGCGGCCTTTCTGCCCCGAAAGCTGGCAGCCACTGGGCCACATGGCTGCGAGCCAGGAGGCATTGCCTGCGGTGGCCATGGGGCTCACGGACGCCAGGGCCTGGCCCGCGTGGGTCTGGTGAGCCGCCCGAGCCTGCCTGCTGTTTGCGGCCTGGGCCAGGGTGGCAGAACAGCTCCTTCCAACCATGGTCATGTTTTTCTAGTCTTTTCTTCCACTTCCTGCCCTTTGCTTTGATCTTTGCCCTCTGTTTCTCTTCAGAATCGCTGACTTCTGGTTTTACTTCTGTCTCTTTTCTCTCGGCCCTGCCTGACTGCCACTGGGGCCTCTGCCGGGGTGTGTGCACTGTCCCCGCCTCGGCTGGCTCAGGGCTCTTCCTCTGAAAGACACGAAACCTGGCAGATGAAGTGGGAGCCCCACCCCGGCCTTCCTGCCCCAGAGGTAACCCCCACCCAGGCTTGGGGATACCCTGTTCCCCCACCTGCTCATCCCTTTCCTGGGGGGAGAGTATGCACTAGCGATATTCGCGACTGTCTCACGTGCATCGTAACTTTCTATAAACGCCACGCAGGGTCCAGACCCTTCTCCCACAGGCTGCAGAACTGGTCTCCTGGGGTGTCCAGTGATGTAATCCCTCCCTGGGTGCTGTGTCCATGCCTCCCTTCTGAGTATCTGCCTGTGCACAAGTCCCCAGATCTGTCACCAAGAAGTCGCCAGAACCACCGCCCGCCAGAGTCCCCATGGCTCCCTGTCACCCCCGGCACTCGGTGCTGGCCGAGGACTGACTGCGGTCCATGCAACGGGGCTGAACGGGAATTTCATTTCCTCCTTGGTTGCCTCTCCTGATCTAAAGTAGAGGTGAAAGCAGGGGGCTGGGGAGAGATGCGCACCCACGTTCGTAGCAGCATGAGTCCCAGTAGCAGCCCCAAGGGCCCGAGGGCTCATCGAGGGATGAACGGAGAAGCCAAACGGGGTCTCTCCAGGCAGCGGAACATTCTTCCGTCTTCAGAAGGCAGGAGCTCGGACACCGGCCGTGACCGGGGTGAGCCCGGGAGCTATTCCTCGGAGCGAGGGACGCCGGCCGCAAAAGGGCAGGTGCCGCGGGAGTCGATCCGACCCGGGGCGGGCGCCCGGAGCAGTCGGGCGCAGAGAGATGGGGCGCGGGATGGCGGGCGCCGGGGGGCTGGGGGACACCGAGGGGGCACCAGTATCCAGCGGGGGCCGAGCGTCAGTCCGGGAAGATGGGAAGGTTCTGGGGAAGGATGGCGGGGACGATCGCACCGCACGACGTAGGAATGCGCTTCGTGCCGTGGATCTGTGTGCTTGCGCATGGCTAAGGTGGCACATTGGATGGGCTCTGTATTTAACCACATTGTTTTTTAGAGTGAGCAGTGGGTTGGGGAGAGGAGGAGGGCCAGAGGAAAAGGGAGGGAGGGAATCTCAAGGAGGCTTCATGCCCCACATGGAGTCCCAACGTGGGGCTCTATGTCAGGACCCTGAGACCATGACCTGGGCAGAAATCAAGAGTCAGCTGCTCAACCGACTGAGCTCACCCGGGACCCCCTAACCACATTTTAAAAAATCAGTGTTGATTCTTGCCACTGGCTAGTTTCGGGGGTATTCTGGAAGTTCTCTGGGCCTCACTTGCTTCTCTTGTTCCAGGACTGGGGGGTGGGGGCGAGCAGCTCAGCGGGCATCTGCGTGGGTAAGTGCCCTTCGTGCCTGGCAAAAGCTGCCAGGCACTAATTAGGGGCTTCCTGTCTAGGAGAGCGAGTTCAGAGAAGCTGAATGACCTTTGAGTTCCTGTTGCTGCTACTTTGTTGTTTGTAACTGGAGCCCTCATCACCGGGACTCGGGATCCAAACATCATTTTGAAAACACACTTTTCAGTTGAGACAGAAGTCACATCCCGTACCGTTCCCCGTTCGGTGGGTTTTAGTCCACTCACAGGGTTGAACAACCACCACCGCTGTCTCCTTCCAGACGGTTGGCATCATCCGTCGCTCCTCACTCCTTCTTCCCCCTTCCCCCGGCGCCCACTCATCTCGTGGATTGACCTGGAACGCACATCCGGTGTAAATGTCTTTTGTGTCTGGCTCCTTTCGCTCAGCGTGTTTGCAAGGCTCATTCACTTTGTGATGCGTCAGTAATGACTTATCCATTCCTCTGTCACCACGTTCCCCCCTTTTGGCTCTTACGAAGAATGCTGCTGTGAACAATTCTGTATCCGTTCCTGGGCGCACAGATGTTCTCCCTTTTCTTGTTGCTATTGTTTCCTTACGGCCATTCTGGTGGGCGGGAAGCTTTGAAAAAGACATTCTTGATTTTCAAAAGCCTCCGATCAGAACTGTGATAGCACACGCGCTGGGATGGGGTGGAGGCCAGCGGTGGACGAAGGAGGCCCCCAGCACCAGCTCCACCCGGGAGAACCCCACCCTTGTCCGGTGAGCAGTTCGGAAATACCTGACATGGGAAACTCTTCCTCTCTGCCATTTGGATGGGCTTTTTTTTTTTTTTTAAAGATTTTATTTATTTATGTAACAGACAGAGATCACAAGTAGGCAGAGAGAGAGGAGGAAGCAGGCTCCCCGCTGAGCAGAGAGCCCGACGCGGGGCTCGATTCCAGGACCCTGAGGCATGACCTGAGCTGAAGGCAGACGCTTTGACCCACTGAGTCTCCCAGGCGCCCCATCAGATGGGCTCCCCCCCCCCCACCGATGATTGTTGCTTGTATCGTACAACCCCAACAGGTCAGGGTCGCTGAGCCTGCGACACCCACAAGGGACTGAGCCAGACCCACTGCAGATAACGCATGTCACCTCTGAGGGGACTTCAGACAGGGACACTGTCAGAAACTGTCATAGTGTATCAAAACTGCGATGTCGGGACGCCTGGGTGGCTCAGTTGGTTAAGCAGCTGCCTTCGGCTCAGGTCATGATCCCAGCGTCCTGGGATCGAGTCCCACATTGGGCTCCTTGCTCAGCAGGGAGCCTGCTTCTCCCTCTGCCTCTGCCTGCCATTCTGTCTGCCTGTGCTCGCTCTCTCCCCCTCTCTCTCTCTGATAAATAAATAAAATCTTTAAAAAAAAAAAAAAACTGCGATGTCCAGGCATATGCCGGCTACCAGACACACCTAAATAAAGTATGAGTGCACAAGGTTACACGTGAAAGACTAAGAGGAAAGACACACTTCAGCACCTGCTATCAGGTGAAATATGCTTTGGGGACCAAAGAAGAACATTTTGGGAACAATGTGAAAATCGTTTCGAGTCACATAAAGCAAAACCGGGCAGGACTGCCGGGCGAGATAGACGAATCCAGCGGCGGAGAAGCAGGTTTCTACGGGTTTCCTTGAGGGTATGTCAGTCAAACAGAAAATAGTTTGATGCCATTGCCGGAAATGTGAACAAGCCTGTGACTCTGGTTGCTCAGATGGGTCGGTGCCCCCCGTGCCTGTCCCCACGCCCATGAGTGGCATCAAAAACCAATGATGGCCTCATAGCCACAAGCAAGAAGCTAGTACGTTTGCAGACCTGCTGTCAGACCACACTCTTGGAGCCCAGCGCAACTAGGTCAGAAGCAGTAACACAGGCGTCGCACGCTGCAAAGTTGTACAAACCACAGTGAGAATTTTTTTTAAAGATTATTTATTTATTTATTTGACAGAGAGAGAGAGAGATCACAAGTAGGCAGAGGGACAGGCAGAGGGAGAGGGGGAAGCAGGCTCCCTGCTAAACAGAGAGCCCAATGTAGGGCTCGATCCCAGGACCCTGAGATCATGACCTGAGCCAAAGGCAGAGACTTAACCCACTGAGCCACCCAGGTGCCCCTATAGAATTTTTAAAATACAACTACTTTAATAAAAAAGAACTACATAATAACACTGGTGGGTGATGGGACTTCAAGTGAGCCTTACAGCAGGGGAAGGTGACATAAATTCTTTCTATGAGCCTATTAAGGGTATTACTTGAACTTTCCACACACGTACACTGGAGGCCCCAGGAAACCAATCCCCAATGGTAAACACTACTATGACCTCTATCACCACAGATTGGTTTTGCATGTTCTAGAACTTCCCATAAATGGAAACATATGACTTGGCACTTCTATACACACACTAGCGTGTACATTCCTTTCTAGTACTAAGCGTCATTCCATAGTACTGAGTCACGGAAAATAAAGGGACCCCAGGAAAACCTGCTCTTTTTTGTCTCCTATTCCTGCTTCTGTTCTTGCTAGGAGCTACAGCCCCACCTTATACAGCACTTGGCCTGCTATGCACCTTTGCTTTAACTGGGTGACGTCTGTCCATTCAGCAGTGTGGCCTTGAGCAGATGGCCTAAACTCTCTGAACCTCCCCCCTTTCACCCCTAGAGTAGAAATAGTATTTGTGGCTTCACTGTATTGAACTCTGCCCACGGAACCTATCGTCTACAGGAGGACACTTTGGAGAGTGATGAGGGCACTGTGCAAGCCAGCGAGAGTGGGAGTTCATTCCAAGAGTGCAGAGATGAATCAATTAGGAATCATGTTGCCATTGTTAGTGATATTAATGTGTCAATGGAGAAAACCATGACATCAGTAGATGTCTAAAAGGTATTTGAAGTAATTCCACTTCTGGGTGTCGACTCCAACAAACGGAGACAGGGCCTGAAACAGACACTCACATACCAGCGCACAGAGCAGCGTGACTTACAGCAGGTGGAGGGGGCCGCCCAGGCACAGTCACCCGATGAACGGAGGATCACATGGGAGAGCCTACGACGGAATGTTATTCAGCCTTAAAGGGGAATAAAATTCTGTTTTTAAAGATTTTATTTGGGGGGGGGCACCTGGGTGGCCCCATCAGTGATGGGTCCCGCTCTTGGTTTTGGCTCAGGCTGTGATCTCCACCCTCAGCTGAGTCTGCCTGAGACTCTCTCCTCCTCCCTCGGTTCCCCCCCACAAATAAATAAATAAATCTTAAAAGAGAGAGATTTTATTTTTAAATAATCTCTATTCTCAACATGAGGCTCAAACTCACAACCAGCAATGGAGAGTCATGGCCCTACTGACTAAGCCAGCCAGGGGCCCCAAAAGGAATAAAATTCTGGTATCTTTCAATGCCGATGAACTTCAAAAACATCCTGAGATAAGCCAAGAGAGAAAAGGGTACACAGTGTGTACAATTCCATTCTATGCGGTGCCTGCAGTAACTCAGAACGACAGAAAAGTAGGATGGGGGTGCCGGGGGGCGACTGGGGAGCAAACATCTAATCGGGGCAGATTTCAGTTTGGGAAGATGGAAATACTCAGGGACAATGTGAGCGATTTGAGCTTAAACGGCGCTGAACTGTACTGTTACAAACAGTTGAAATAGGGGCGCCTGGGTGGCTCAGTGGGTTAAGCCTCTGCCTTCGGCTCAGGTCATGATCTCAGCGTCCTGGGATCGAGCCCCGCATCGGGCTCTCTGCTCAGCGGGGAGCCTGCTTCCTCCTCTTTCAGTCCCCCTGCTGTGTTCCTTCTCTCCCGGTCTCTCTCTGTCAAATAAATGAATAAGACTTTTTTTAAAAAGAAAAAGAAATATACATCCCAAGCCAAAAGGCAGTGCTATGCCTAATGGTGAAAGCCAGGAGCATTTTCATTAGCCAAGAACAAGATGGTATCCTCAAGATCACTGTTATTATTTGACACTGAAAAAGAGAAACACAAGGAGTGTATGTTGGAAAGGACAAAGCCAAGTTCTCGTTATTTGCAAATCAGATGATTGTACAGCGGAAAATTCCAAGAGACTCAACTGCGAGAGAATTTTAAGAAACTCGCGGAGGGCCCTGTTCTGTACCATTTCCTGCAGCTACGCCACAACGAGAGAAAGTAACCGACGCGTGAGGGAGCTGGGGTCGTCACTCTACCAAGCGTCGCTGGATGAGATGCCCGTCAGTGCTCCTCTTGGTGACAGCCCTAGCCCCCCCGTGGAGAGGGTTCCTGCCCCTGCCGCGGCTCTGACTGTGGTCGCAGGAGACATACGGCGGCCGCGAGCCCAGCGGGCAGCCCCCCTTGGTCCGGGAAGCGCCCTGCGGCTTCATCTGCCAGAATCATCTTGCCAGCTTGGATTCTAGTCTCTTCTCTGGGCCTGACTCAAGACTGGGCCCCCCGGGCTCTTCAGGCTTGTCCGACTTCGCCCAGGCTCGGAGCCGTGCAGGCCTGCGGGAGTGGACACACGCGCTGGTTCTGCCCGCATGGGCGACCACCTTGCTTCCATGACTCGGAATCCCCCTCTGCATAGCAGAGGCCAAGCCCGTCGCTTCTTAGGACTCCCGTGGTCCTTCTCCTTCTGCTTCCTGACATCCAGGCTGTTCATCTTCAAGCATGAGCCTAGCGCCCAGTTCACAGCACCGCCTGCACGAGCACTTCTGCGCACCCTTTGCCTCGCCCGTGCCACGGCTCCGGGCCGCTGGCCCTCCCGTGGGCGATCCTTGCAGCCGGAGCCTGCGAGACAGGCCGCTCAAAGGCCACGATCTCCTGGCGTGGCCCAACGGTGGCCACCGATGGCTCCGGCTACACCACGCTGGGAGCCCCGCCACTGAGTTGTGCAGAGGACCAGCCCACCAAATCCCCTCAAATGTCACGCCAGCTGGCACTCCCCGTTGCCAGGGCGCTGGCGTGACACAGCAGGGTTGCTGGGAGGGCCACTGCCACTCCCTTACGCCCCTCAGCAAACTCCAAGGAGAATTGGTTCCCTCGAGCGCGAGCGGGGCAGCTTTTGACCTCAGGATGGGAGCTACTCAGCCGGGACCTGAAACTGTGGACGGTCACCCGGCCTTGGGAGTCCGGGACTCACGCTCCCCGCCACTCCCGCACCCCCTGCGGTTCTTGTCTAGGAAGAGGAAGTTGCAAATCACTTGATTGTGTATTTCAGGAACTTCCCCCAAATCCATTTATCCAAACATTAAATTATTCGAGTAGCCTTTGTCGGGGTAACAGCTCCCGCCAGAGGACACTAGTGGGTGCCATGGGGCCCTCGTCAGAGGGCCTGTCGGAGGCCTGCAAGCGCTGCCCCCCCACCCCCGGCCTTCCGCAGCCGCGCTCGGCCCCCGTCGTCGTCTGCGAAGGACCCGCCGAACCCGCTAAAACCAGCGCGCCTGGGCCTCACGCTCCCAAGAAGCTTGGTTTGGCCCAACTCGCAGGGGAGCGGCCACCACCGCGGGCGCGGGGGTCTGTCGTGTGCGACTGAAACCGATGTCCCTTCCTAGACCCGTGTGACTTCCTGTCGCCGCAAGGAGCAGGTCCGGGACCGAAATCCCTTCCGGCGCCGTCGTCAGCCTGGGTCAGAGCCGAGTAAACGGGCACCTCCCGGTTTCCGCCGCCGAGGCGGTGTTCTTCCTCATTGCACGGAGTCCAGTCAACTCGGCTTTGCTTGATCAACAGGTTTTCCCGGGGGTCTCTTAAGGGGGCCCAGAACCCAGAGCTACAATCAGGATGGGCTGGGGACCTCCTCATTACCTTTGGTGGCTCTGGTGGAAAGAGACGGTGCGTGTCCTTAAAGCAGGTCGTGTTCGGTTCCCAAGTTAACTAGCCAAAGATGCAGACGAGTGTCCAAAGCCAGCTGGCCACACTGGCAGGGCCACATCTGCCTCCCCGCCCAGTCCCCGTGTGCCTCAGCTGGACGGGGCCTCCGAGTGTGGGAAGAGTTCTTGTCTTCTAACAACCGAGGCTTCCTGGGCTCCCACCTTACGTGACCACCTTCATGGAAGGCAACATCGGTTTATTGAACAGGACTGTGAATTGTGCCTGTCACATGGCCGGGCCTCTGGCCCTTTACAGTCTGGATCTGTGCCTGGCAACTCCACCCCGGATACGATTTTTGTCCTGTTCCGTTTTTTTGCTTCTTTTTGAGACAGTTTTGGAGAGTTCTCTTTTTCAAAAAATGTCGTTCAGTTCATCAAGGATTTCAAAGGTATCGGCATAAAGTTACATGTAGTATGTAGTATTATTTTTTTTTTATTTTTTTTTAAACAGTTCTTTTTTTTTTTTAAGATTTTATTTATTTATTTGACAGAGAGAGATCACAAGTAGGCAGAGACGCAGGCAGAGAGAGAGAGAGGAGGAAGCAGGCTCCCTGCTAAGCAGAGAGCCCGATGCGGGACTCGATCCCAGGACCCTGAGATCATGACCTGAGCCGAAGGCAGCGGCTTAACACACTGAGCCACCCAGGTGCCCCTGTAGTATTATTTTTTTAACGATTTTATTTGACACAGAGAAGATTTGACACAGAGAAAGATCACAAGTAGGCAGAGAGGCAGGCACAGAGAAAGAGAAGCAGGCTCCCTGCCGAGCGGAAAGCCCGATGCGGGGCTCCATCCCAGGACCCTGAGATCATGACCTGAGCTGAAGGCAGAAGTTTAACCCTCTGAGCCACCCAGGAACCCCAGTATGTAGTATTTTTAAATTAAATTTCAGACTCAGGCCAAACTTTATTTAGAAGGCTGTTTTGAAACTTCCCGCTGAAAGGGTGCCTAGTTGGCTTAGTGAGTGGGGCCATGCAGCTTTTTATCCTGAGGTTCTGAGTTTGAGCCCCATGTTGGATGTGGAGCCTCCTTAGAGAAAAAGTAAATAGTATAGGGGTGCCCGGATGACTCAGCGGGTTAGGCCTCTGCCTTTAGCTCAGGGGCTCAGGTCATGATCCCAGGGTCCTGGGATCAAGCCCCAAGTAAGGTTCTCTGCTCAGCGGGGAGCCTGCTTCCCGCTCTCTCCCCGCCTGCCTCTCTGCCTAATTATAATCTCTCTCTGTCAAATAAATAAATAAAATCTTAAAAAAAGAGTTAATAGTATATTTTTCAAAATTTCCAGTTGGAGTGTACAGAGAGGAAGTACTGTCTTTTCCTGGTTCATCCTAATTTTTTAGCACTGCACTCCGTAATCTATCTGATTTTCATTTCTTGGAATTGGTGAACAATTTTTCTGTGGCCCACAGCATGGTATTTTTCTGAATGTTTTGTATGTGCTTGAAAAGTGTGTATCCTCTGTTTGCTGGGCACAGTTCTCTGTGTATCAGATCAATGTTGGTCTTTTGCATCAAACATTTAAACGTTAAAAGATAAACTGTTAACAAAGAAAACACAACTGACCTTTCTTTTCTTTCTTTTTTTTTTTTTTTTTTTTAAGATTGTATTTATTTGGGCGCCTGGGTGGCTCAGTGGGTTAAGCCACTGCCTTTGGCTCAGGTCATGATCTCAGGGTCCTGGGATGGAGTCCCGCATCAGGCTCTCTGCTCAGCGGAGAGCCTGCTTCCCTTCCTCTCTCTCTGCCTGCCTCTCTGCCTACTTGTGATCTCTCTCTGTCAAATAAATAAATACAATCTTTTAAAAAAAAGATTGTATTTATTTGCTTGACACAGAGAGATCACAAGTAGACAGAGAGGCAGGCAAAGGGACAGGGGGAAGCAGGCTCCCCACTGAGCAGAGAGTCCCATGCGGGGCTTGCTCCCAGGACCCCAGGACCATAACCTGAGCCTAACGCAGAGGCTTAACCCACTGAGCCACCCAGGCACCCCCACAAGTGACCTTTCAAAATGATCTTGAACTGGGGATAGCCAGAAGCCTTGAAGTCAAAGATTAGTAAATTTTTGCATGGAAACTACCACGAACCAAGTCAAAGACACATCACAAACCAGGCGTATTCACAACACATGTGTGTGCAGGTCAAAGTTATGATTGGGAATACGGAAGGACCACTCTGTACCAATAAGAAAAAGTTGTGGGAATCTGAGCAGAGCTATGACTAGATTGGGCACGGAAGGGAACTTTGGGGCACCTGGGGAGCTCAGTCAGTTGAGTGTCTGATTCTTGGTTTAGGCTCAGGTCATGATCTCAGGGTCATGAGATCCAGCCCTGTGTTGAGCTCTGAGCTCAGCGTGGAAGCTGCTGGAGATGCTTCTTATGCCTTTACCCACCATGCTCACAAGTCCTCTCTCTGGCTTGGTCTCTCTCAAATAATTAAATAAGTCTTTTTCCTCTTTTTTTTTTTTCATTTTTTTAAAAAGATTATTTATTTATTTGACAGAGAGAGATGACAAGTAGGCAGAGAGGCAGGCAGAGAGAGAGAGAAGGAAGCAGGCTTCCTGACGAGCAGAGAACCCGATGGGGGGCTCAATCCTAGGACCCTGGGATCAAGACCTGAGCCGAAGGAGAGGCTTTAACCCACTGAGCCACCCAGGCGCCCTTTTTTTCATTTTTTTTAAAGGAAGGAACTTCAAAGTCTAGTAAAGAGAATAAAGGAGTGTCTGACCTCACTCCTACTGAAAGAAATGAAAATAAAAAGCAAACTCTGCTTTTTCGCTGATTAGATTTACAAAGGTGAAACTTTTGCTCCAACGCAGCCAAACGACCTAGTAATCCGGCTTCTAGAAGTCTCAGCTAACGATACCCTTGCCCAAGTCCACAAAAATACACGTGCAGGGATTCCAGATTGTTTATGGTGGTCGAGGCACAGACAGAAAAGCCGGGAACGATGCAGCTGCCGCCCCCAGAGTACCAGCTGAAGCTACGTAGAGCGTCTTCGTACTGTGTTGACGGGGCAGTTTTGCCGAAGAGCAAAAATAAAGCTCATCTGCACGGAGCCCGGAAGGGGAGGTCGGCGAGTGTAGCTTGAGTCCTGGGAGGCGGCGGAGGTTCGTGGGGCCCGCTCCTGGCCGGGAAAGCGAGAAACGGTTCTTCTTGTTCTGTGCAGTTTGGATGTCTTTGTAACGAGCAGGTATTTTTAGAAGGCAAAGTTTGTTTAAAAAAAAAAAAAAAAAAGGACTCTAAAAAGTGTTCTGGCTAGGGAGGGGAAAAAGGCCCCGTGGGGCCGGGACCCCTCTGATCCCAGGTTGGCGGGACTCCCCGCGGCTCGCTGGTCGCCGTAGAAACGAGCTGGAAGCGGGGGCGTCGGTGCTGGCTGGTAGCCGCGAAGGCAGTGACTCAGCAGAAAGCCCGGCCCATTCACTGTTCCGCCCGCTGACTTCCATTCTCTTCTAGAAAAACAACAGCCGGGAATGCTTCGGTGTCACAGTTGCAGTCTGGTGAGGGGACACGGAACGAAGGCGGCAGAAGTCGCCCCTCTCTGCCCGCGGCTCGTGCGCCCGGGCTCTCCGCCCGCCTCTCCTCCGGCCTCTCCTCCGCCTGCGGAGCCGCGGCCCACCCGGGCCCTCCGGCCAGAGCCTCCCCCGGGCAGCCTGAAGCCTCCTCGGGCTTCCGCGGCAACGGGCGACTCAGAGACCAGGACTTGGCTCTCGGGGATCTTTAGGAAAAACGAAACCAGACCAGAACGACCCCCGCCCGCCGCTAGTGGAGGAGCTGGGTCGGAGCCCACTCGCTGCCTGGCCACGGCTCTGTCGCGGCGGGCGGTAAACCCGTGGCCGAGTTGAACATCTTGCTATTCTTTCTTTGTGAAGCCACGGCGCTGTGCTCACACGGACAGAGCTGAGGCCGAGAAGCTGGGCTGTGCTGAGCCCCCGCGGGGGCAGGACGCGAGGCCAGAGCGTGAGGCAGGGGCGGGCGCGCTCGGAAGCGTGGCCGGGTCGGCCGTGGCCTGCCCGGGCCCACGGCGCGCAGGGCAGACGGTACAGGGCAAATGGGAGAAGATAAGATGTGCTGGTTCTGGTTCCTCAAGGTGAAGCAATACTGGAAGAGATAATGGCTTGGAATTTTCCAAAACCCCAGACTGAAGGAGGTTACAAAATTACGAGCATTAAACAATGTAGATATAAAGAAAACCAGAAGCCGGCACAGCACAGTCAACCTGCTGAAAATCCCAGACAGAGGACTCTTCAGAGTGGCCCGGGAAGGCACTGTGACGGCCGGCAGCTCTCCAACGGAAAGACCGAAAGCTGATAGGACAGTGCCTGTGGGGGTTGAAAGAGAAAGATGGCCAACATGCAGGTCCATACCCAGAAGAGGAACCTTTAAAAGTGAAGGCAAAAAAAGAAAAAGAAGGAGGAGAAGGAGAAGAAGAAGGTGGCGGGAAAATCAACACGTTTCCCGCCAAGGTTGGGGCCGCTCGAAGCTAGCCAGCCCGTACTGTAAGAAGTGTAGCAGGGAGTTCTTTAAGCTGAGGGAAATGATCCTACACATGAAAAGAGACTCAACATCATCAGTCATTAAGGCTGTGGACATTGAAAGTGCCGGAAGATAGTACTTCTCACCGATGAGAATGGCTGCCATCAGACGGATGGATAGTACCAAGGCGTGACAAGAACATGGAGAAACTGGAACTCTTGTCCACGGCTGGGGGGATGAATTCTATCTTAAGAAAGTTGTCCAGGGGCACCTGGGTGGCTCAAAGCCCCGCATCGGGCTCTCTGCTAAGCAGGAAACCTGCTTCCTCCTCTCTCTCTCTGCCTACTTGTGATCTCTCTCTGTCAAATAAATAAATAAAATCTTTAAAAGAAAGAAAGAAAGAAAGAAAGTTGTCCAGGGGCGCCTGGGTGGCTCAATGGGTTGGACCTCTGCCTTCAGCTTGGGTCATGGTCTCAGGGTCCTGGGATCGAGCCCCGCATCAGGCTCTCTGCTCAGCGGGGAGCCTGCTTCCTCCTCTCTCTCTGCCTGCCTCTCTGCCTACTTGTGATCTCTCTCTGTCAAATAAATAAATAAAATAAAATAAAGAAAGTTGTCCAGGGTCCTACCATATTCGCCCCAGCCCTCTTAATAAACACATGAAGGAAATGCACATTTCCTCTATAGCATATTTATTATGTACAATGTTACTTTGAAATAGACCCAAGTCTATGCTGTGGGACCCGCGTAGGGTGTTTGGTAATGTTTATAGGAGTAGTCAAAATCAGAATATTTATTGGCGTCTCCTATAGTGATGGTCCCCGCTCCTTTTCTTGACCCAATTTGCTGCTAAGAAATGAAGTAACTTGAGAAAAAACGGGAGGGAGGGAGGAACGGATGGATCCAGGATGGAAGAACCAGTCTGCACTAGGAAGGGAGCATGTGAGTGAGCGCACGTGAAAATAACAGCAGCAATGCCTTTAGGGGATTTAAAATATATGAAAAGAACAGTGTCAAAGGCAAGAGGGGATAAATGCAGGGATGCATGAGGGTAAAGATGAAAAAAAGGAGAAAGGGGGGGATGCCTGGGTGAGGTGTCTGCCTTGGGCTCAGGTCATGATCCCGAGGTCTTGGGATCGAGCCCCGCATCAGGCTCCCTGCTCAGCGCGAAGCCTGCTTCTCCCTCTCCCTCTGCTGCTCCTCTTGGATGGCGCAACTGCCTGAAAGCAGAACTGTGTGTGCGCCTGCATGTGTGTGTGTCCTGCGGCGGGGGGCAGTACTGGTTCAAGGGCGCAGAGCTCATGCTGGTAGGATGGAAAAGCTCCAGTGTGCAGAGAGTGGGGAATGCTACATCACAGTGAAGATGTAATGCACAGAACTGTATACAAATACCCGGTGATATGTATTGTCATTTAAATTTGGCAACACACACAAACACACACACACACTCCTACACACATCTTGGTAAATACATTAGAATGTTAATGGATAAACAATGATTGCCAGGCTGGATAAAAGCAGGGAAAAGGGGCGCCTGGGTGGCTCAGTGGGTTAAGCCTCTGCATTCGGCTCAGGTCATGGTCCCCGGGTCCTGGGATCGAGCCCCGCATCGGGCTCTCTGCTCAGTGGGGAGCCTGCTTCTTCGTCTCTCTCAGCCTGCTGCTCTGCCTACTTGTGATCTCTCTCTGTGTCAAATAAATAAATAAAATCTTAAAAAAAAAAGTGGGGGAAAAACTCCAGGAAGATGCTGCTTAAAAGAGACATTATGTTTTTTAAAAAATTTATTTACTTGAGAGACAGAGAGGGACAGCACCAGCAGGAGACTAGGTGGACAGAGAAGCAGACTCCCTGCTGCACAGCGAGCCTGAAGCAGGACCGATCTGAGCCAAAGGCGACACTTAACTGAGCGAGCCACCCAGGTACCTCGAGACATTATATATATATTTTTTAAAGATTTTCTTTATTTATTTGACAGACAGAGGTCACAAGTAGGCAGAGAGGCAGGCAGAGAGAGAGGAAGGGCAGCAGACTCCCCGCTGATCAGAGAGCCAGATGTGGGGCTCGATCCCAGGACCCTGGGATCATGACCTGGGCCAAAGGCAGAGGCTTTAACCCACTGAGCCACCCAGGTGCCCCGAGACAT
>NC_081575.1:1518442-1522401 GCF_022355385.1 Mustela nigripes | reverse complement strand
AAAGTTTCCTCATAGTCCCGGCAGCCCCTCCCGCGGGCACCACCGAGCAGCCCTCTGCGCCCAGAGGTGAGTCCGCACCGCCCAGAACCCGGAGCTGGTGCCATGGGCACGCGCTCCTCCGCCCGCTGGGCCGCTTCCCAGCTTCTCGCACAGCCTTCTTCCGTTGTATGGAGCATGCACTTTGCTTGTGCGGTTGCCTGATGTCCATGTGGGTTGTTGCCACCGGCCAGCTGTCGTGGGTAGGGACGTCGTGAGCATCTGTGTCCCAGTCTGTGTGTGGACGCATGAGTGCAGTTCCCCTGCGGAAATCCTGCAAGCGGAATGGTCACACCGCATCGTACAGGTGTGCAATGACCTTGTAAGGCACCGTGAGACCGTTTTCCAAAGCGACAGAACCGTCTTACAGTCCCACCAGCTGTGTGTGTGCAAGAGCAAAGCCGATCTGGAAAGCCCCGCGTGCTCACCGGCCGTGGAGATGAACACTTACTCCATGGTCCCAGTAACAAAGCTAGTGCGGTGTGGGTGTGATGGGTGTGGTGGGTGCGGCAGGACCCACGCTAGACAGATACCGAGTCCCTGCTTTCGTTCGGGGCGGAAAGATAGTCATTTTACTGCCTGCTGTGGGGTAAACGGGCTGTCCACGTTGGGGGGAAAAGACCCCGTGATGTCCGTGCACCAACAAAACCAAACATCAACCTAAATGTGAGAGAGAAAGCAATGGAGATCTTGGGGTCGAAGGAGACGGTCCTCCTGCCCTTGGATGGGCATGACGCTCTTCAACGGAACTAGGCTTCCCTGCAGCTACGAACCACTCACCAAAAGGCTTCATTGGGAGAGTGAAAAGGTGGACTCGTGGCGTCCAAGACGTCTGTCCTGCCTGCCCACTGAGGTTTAGCACCTCTTGTCCCTGCGGGGACACGCCCCCGAACCGGGGACACAGCTGCGAGCCGGAGACACAGCGCTCGAGCGCAGTGAAGATGGGGAAATGCGGGTACCGGGCTCGACGGGCCTTCACAGACGCCAGCCCAGGCGGGACAGCCCCTGGCTCGGCAGGAGGCCAGGAGGCCGTGGGTGGGCTCTAGTCACACAGGGGGACAGTCCACAGGAACGCAAAGCAATGAGGCCCCGCTGCGGGCCGCGCCGAGGAGCTCCGACTGCAGTCTATGTGTGGGGCTCTTCCGCGTGAGGGATCTTTCTAGAACGACGAAAGTGTCTTTGTACTGCTTTTAAACGTGCCCGTGAGCTCTTTGGCACTCCTGTCACCCAAAGTTGGGCTGTAATTCCTGTCCCCCGGGAGTACAGACCGGCCTTAGCTGCTGGCTTCTCCCGATGACAGTGCCCAAAGACCAGGCGGCGAAGGTGACACTGCCTGCCCCGGGGCTCTCTCAAGACACTCTGCCTTAAATAAGTCAGGCAGAGAAAGATAATTATCATATGACTCCCCCTGATAGGAGGGATTTGAGGGGCAGGGCCAGGGTCGTGGGGGGCACGGAGGGAAAAAATGAAACCAGATGGGACCAGGGAGGGAGACAAACCGTAAGAGACTCTTTTTTTTTTTTTTAAAGATTTTTATGTATTTATGTATTTATTTATTTGAGAGAGAGACAGTGAGAGAGAGCATGAGAGGCGGGAAGGTCAGAGGGAGAAGCAGACTCCCCGTGGAGCTGGGAGCCCGATGCGGGACTCGATCCCGGGACTCCGGGACCGTGACCTGAGCCAAAGGCAGTTGCTTAACCAACTGCACCACCCAGGAGCCCCAAGAGACTCTTTCTTAAAAAATGTGTATTTATTTTTTAAATTTCTCTTCCGTGTTCCAGATTTCATCATTTATGCAGCACACCCAGCACTCCATGCCGTCCGTGCCCTCCCGAATACGCACCACCACGTCCCTCAGAGTCCACAGTCTGTCGTGGTTGTCTCCCCCTCTGATTTCCCCCAACTCCCTTCTTTGTAAGAGATTCTTAATCTCACAAACAATCTGGGGGTGGCTGGGGATGGACACCGGGGAGGGCATGCGCTACGGTGAGCGCTGTGAAGTGTGTAAGCCTGACGATTCACACACCTGCACCCCTAGGGCTAATGATACATTATGTGTTAAAAAAAAAAAAAAAAAAAGATGCTCCACCTCAGCAGCCAGCAACCTTGCTGGGAAGAAGCCACATGGTTACGTTCGGGTGTCTTCGCCCCAGCAGGGCCCGCGGCTGACCGTGGGGTGCAGGGGCCTCCGGATGGTGCCGACTCCCAGCCCTCACTCCGCCCCCACCGACGTGGAGTAGAGCAGATGAGGCGACCCGTCTGAGGCCTGTCCAGACTGCAGGTTCTGGGGCAAAAGGGAGGTCATGGTCTCAGCCCCGAAATTTTGGGGTGGTTCAGGGCAGACAGATCACGGTCTAAGCCATGCCTGCCACGTGGCTGGACACATACATGAAAAGTCACCGAGTCATGCAGACGCAGGTGGTATACTTTTCCACTTGCCGGTTGTCCCTCCTTAATGAAGTCTATCAAAAATGCGCAGCCTCTGAGGGTCTGGCTCGGCCAGCCGGGCGGAAGGTGGGCGGTGGTACTGCTACACACTGACGCCGGAGGCTTCTGGCAACCGGGCAGCCCAGGTTCCATGTTCTCACTGAGGCTGGTGTGGTCTGTGAGACACAGACGAGGATATGTCCAGGGACAGCTGGAGTAGGGGTAAAAAGCTCGGGGGAGGGCACACTGCTAGGGATGTCATTTGGGAATGACCGATACACAGATGGTGTTTCGAGCCCTGAGGATGAGTGAGGTCAGCACAGGGGGGAGTGGAGGCTGCAAAAGGGGCCCAGGGCGCTCCCTCGCGGACTCCCACCTTCTCGAGGCTGTGCAAAGGAGACGGAGAGGGCAGTGTTTCAGAGATCGCAAGAGGAGGGTGGTCAGAAGGGTCCATAGGATAAAGTGAGGAAGGAGCCACTGGGTTTGGCACCACGATCATTAGTGTCCTTGACATAGCACTTGGGTGCAGAGTGGCGGGGTGGGGCAGATCAGAAGGGGTCCAGTATTCAAAAAACTATAAAGTACTCCTGAAAGAAATGCAGGAGGACACAAAGAAATGGAAAAACATTCCATGCTCATGGATTAGAAGAACAAATATTGTGAAAATGTCTATGCTACCTAGAGCAATCTACACGTTTAATGCAATCCCTATCAAAGTACCATCAACTTTTTTCAAAGAAATGGAACAAATAATCCTAAAACTTATATGGATCCAGAAGAGACCTCAAATAGCCAGAGGAACGTTGAAAAAGAAAGCCAAAGTTGGTGGCATCCCAATTCCAGACTTCAAGCTCTATTACAAAGCCGTGATCACCATAACAATAAGGTACTGGCACAGAAACAGACCCATAGACCAGTGGAACAGAGTAGAGAGCCCAGATATGGACCCTCAACTCTATGGTCAACTCATCTTCGACAAAGCAGGAAAGAATGTCCAATGGAAAAACAACAGTATCTTCAAAAAATGGGGTTGAGAAAACTGGACAGCCACATGCAGAAGAATGAAACTGGACCCTTTTCTTACACCACACACAAAAATAGACTCAAAATGGATGAAAGAACTTAATGTGAGACAGGAATCCATCAAAATCCTAGAGGAGAACACAGGCAGCAACCTCTTTGACCTCAGCCGCAGCAACATCTTCCTAGGAACAACGCCAAAGGCAAGGGAAGCAAGGGCAAAAATGCACTATTGGGATTTCATCAAGATCAAAAGCTTTTGCACAGCAAAGGAAACAGTCAACGAACCCAAAATACAAGTGACAGAATGGGAGAAGATATTTGCAAGCGACATATCAGATAAAGGACTAGTATCCAAAATCTATAAAGAACGTATCAAACTCAACACCCAAAGAACAAATAATCCAATCAAGAAATGGGCAAAGGACACGAACAGACATTTCTGCAAAGAAGACATCCAGATGGCCAACAGACAC
>NC_081575.1:1495633-1508442 GCF_022355385.1 Mustela nigripes | reverse complement strand
AGCATGAGAACTTCCCGACTATGAGAACTTCGGCTTCCAGGCTTGGGTTATCCGCCGCGTGAACAGATCAGCTCTGAAACTCGTCACTCTCCTCGGGCCCAGGCCTGCCTTGGGGTCCCACACCTGAGCCTGTGGAAGGAAAGGCCTCCGGTTAGCACACAAGGGCCCAGGGAGCACGCAAGGGCGATGCCCCAGCTGCCAGGAGGCGGGGCCCAGGGCCCGGCCGGGCCTCGCTCTCTGCCCGGGGCATCTGTGCGATCAGGAGTTCCTGTTCCTGAGCACTTCTTCAAAGGCCACCTGGAAGGGAAAGTACCTGCTGGAGCTTCGCATGTTCTGGAAGCAACTGGAGGGGGGACTGGCACCCTAGGCTAAGGGAAGGTGTTGCTGTCGGGAGGAGTTGAGAAGGCTCCCACAAGGCCTTGTCCCCAAGGGGAGGATAGCCCCGCTGCCCTGGAGCTGCCCTACACCCTCAGGGAATAGACGCTGTGCTGCTCGCCAGTCAGGAGGAAGCAGGCCGGGCGGCCCTGGAGTTAGTCCCAGGCTACCTCGGAGGGAGCCGGATGACAGCAGCTGCAGGCTGTCCAGGACCCCGTCCTCGTACAAGGCCAGCTTCCGCACCATCTTCTGTCGGGCCGGGTTGATGATGATCTGCGGCGGCTGCGAGGCCACCGAGCTGCTCAGGAGCGATCCTAGGGCGGAGAGAGCACCGTCTCAGCTGGGGGGGTGCTGTGCCACGGGCCCTGGGAGCTCCTCCGAGCCGCTGCTGGCCTCGCAGCTCTTCCCAGCCCCCAGCTCAACTCCCGCCCCTTTGGGACAGAAGTCCTCTGTGCCGTGTCTGCAGGAAAGGCCTGGAAGGGGCCGCACTGCTGCCCCGGCTCCCGGATAGGCCGGGAACCTGGCCCTGAACAAAGCCTTCCTTGTTCCTGGCTTTCAGGAAGTGAGCTCCTGGCCTCTTGTCACCCACCTGGAGGTCAAGGCCCAGAGCTTGCTGAGGACAGACTGGGGGTGGGGTGTGGGGACTGTCACCAAGAGAGGCCCCTGGTCCCTCTTCCCGGCACCTGTCCCCAGCTACCTTCCATAGCTGTCAGCTGCAGCCCCGGGCCACTCCCCCAGCTCGACTCCTGGGTCCAGCTGGCCTTCCCCAGGGGTGTCGGGGCCCATGCAGTGGCCTCTTGCCCTGCGCTGCCTGGCCAGGCCGGGTCTGGGGGGCAGCTCGGGGTCAGGCGCCAGGAATGCAAGGCGGCAGACAGGCCGGACACACTCTCATCACTCTCCACGGGCTGGTTGGGGCCCTTCTGGAGCCACTCTGGGGCCTGGGCTGGTGCTCCCGAGGGGAGCGCCCGGGGCTCCGGGGGGCTGGCACCACACGGGGCACTGCTGGGCTGGGAAATGTAGGAGTTCTCCTGCGGGGAAGAGGGGCTGCGGCCAGCAGAATCGGGCTCCGGGACAGGTCCTGCCACGACCGCCTGCAGCTTCTCTAGACTCTCATACACCTGTGGGGGGAGAAGGGACTCTCAGGGCGGGACAGGGCCCTGCCCCAGCATGCTGCCGTCCTACCACAGGGCAGCTCTGGGCCACCCGGGGACCTCGGGGCTTTTTATCCACGTCGCAAAGACTGCCAAGAAGTCACTGGCCACTAAAGCGAAGGACTGAGCGTGGCTTTTGTCCGTCTTCTGGAAAGCAAATTCACGGCCCTACCGCCCTCACACAGAGCCTCCCAGCTGCCCTAGCGTCAGAGGGAAGAAGCGGCGCTCGGGCGGGGGCCAGAGAAAACACAGGTGCAGTGGCACTGGAGTGCCCCGAAGGGGGCCCAGTAAAAGCCCTCTGCTCCTCTCCATCTCCCAGGTGGGGTCTGGCGAGGGGCTCCAGCCACCCCAAGCAGAACTGAAGAGCGTGCTAAAAACATCTGGAGACTCTGTCCCCAGGAAGCGGTGTGGCAGGTGCCTGGGTAGCACCCGAAACCTGGGGTTTCTGACAGCCACCCCCTGCCATGGGCAGCCGGTCTCAGTGGCTTTCCCTCCCTACCCCCACCTCCTCCCAGGGCTACCTGGGTCATGGGGGGTCTCCTCTTGGCCCGGCGGTGCAGGCAGCAGCAAGCCAGGTGGCCCAGGGCCAGCCCCAGCTCGGGCGGGCATGGGCCAGGCCTGGGGTCCAGGTGCTTCTTACAGATCTGGGCGGCAATGGGGGTAGCCCATGCATCTGTGGCCAGACCCGCTTGCACTGTGGTCCGGGTGCTTTTCAGAGTCACCCCGGCCTCCTCAGCCTCTTCTTCAACGAGGTCCTTCTGTGGGACAGATCCTATGAGCTCAGCTATCCCTGGGTGGGCATGCCTCCAGCCCTCTTCCCCAGGCTCTCATCGCTGACTCCTGTGGTCCTTTCTGAGATTGATGAAGCACCCACCGTGTGCCCAGCTTTGCCCCAGGCCCCTGGGAGCCAGTGGTAGAGCGCCCCGGGGCCCACCTTCGGAGTGCTGACTTCCCGGTGCGGCAGAGACACCAACAAGCCTCTAAGGCAACGGGAAAGCAAAACAGACGGGCCACGGGGCTTCTGACTGGGGCCCGAGCAAGTGGTCACTTGGGAGCTGGGATCTGAAGGCACAAACCAGCCAGAGGTCAGAGCCAAAGAGGACAGGGAGCACCCCGCAGAGAGGTACCCACGGGCGCAAATGAGGCTGGAGGCCATGCTGGCTTTTGAGATGAAGGAGGAAGCACCTGGGTCAGGGGGTGGCCTCTCAGGCAGAAGGAAAGGCTCAAACCAAGGCCCTGGGGCAGGCAGTGGGGAGCTGGCTGAGTCTGGGGGACAGAGAGAAGGCTGGTGGTGGCAGGACCTGGGGGCTAGTGGCCACATTAAGGGACTGGGCCTTCCTCCCAAGCACAGTGGGAAAGCGGATGGGCTGCCACGATCTCGTTTTGTCTCTGAGACATCGCTTTGGCCCCGGCATGGAGACGAAATGGGAAGGATGCAGAGGCCCAAAGACAGACCCGGAGGGACCCGGCACGCAGCCCTGGGGCAGCGACGAGGAGAGCGGCCCGAGCTGGCTCAGCTCCGCACACGGGACGCGCAGACGGACGCAGACAGCCACCGGCTGGCTCCCCGATTCCAGCCCAGAGCCCCCGAGACGCGCTCCCGGACACACACAGCCCCGAGCCCGGGAGGGAGCAGAAGACGGCGCGGGGCCTGGACCGTAGGGAGCCGGTGCTGTACGCCGCGCTCCCGGCACGCGCCCAGGGTCTGTTCGCAAGTGGCAGAGCGGGCCCAGCGCGGAGCACCATCAGGCTGGGACTAGAGCCCGCGCCACCTCGGCCCACAGAGAGGCAGACAGAAGCGACGGGGTGGGGGTAGCCCCATTTCCCCCCACAGCCTCTCCCAGGGCCCTGTGTTCTGTTTGCCACTGCAGCTTCTGGCCCCGGAGCCCCCGGGATGGCCCTGCCGGGATGGCCCCTTCCCCTCTCCCAGCCCAGGTGGATTCTGGAAAGGCCCCAGCGTCTGCAGCAGACAGACAGGTTTTTCCTCAGCAAGGTCAAGGGAAGCTGCTTGGAGCCCTGCCTACTTTCATAGATGAGTCAGCAGTAGCCGAGGCTGGCTTCTGTGGGGCACTGATTCCAGATCATTCCACCCTCCAGGGCTGCACCTGTTGGTTATCGGGAGTAGCGCTTCCCGCCTCCCTCCCTGCTTCTCTCCCTCCTCCCACCCCCTCTCCCTGCCTGCCTGCCTCCCTCTCCCCTCTGCCTCCCTGCCTCGCTCCCCACTCCCACCCCCTCTGCCCACCTGCCTCCCTCTCCAGTCCCTGCCCCACCTCAGGACGCTCACCAGGTACTTGGTCCGGGCACCATGCGTCCTCACGGCCCTCTGGCCAGCCAGGGTCTCCAGCACTACCTGGGGAGGGCGGGACAGAGGGTGTGGCGGTGGCTTCCGGGGCCGCAGCAGGGAGGGCCCCGTGGGGGGGGGGGCTGGGGGGGGCGGGCTTGTGGGCTGGTCGGGGCAGCCAGGCCCGAAGAGGCCACCGAGGCTGATGGGCACAGCCCTCGGACGGGCAGATCAGGACAGTGGTTTGGAGGGCTCACGTGAGGAAAAGGATTGCAAAACTGCAAACCGTAAACGAGATGCAGGCAGTGCCCCATGGGGCGGGAGGGCCGTGTCAGGGGCAGAGGGGCCCCAGAGCCAAGGCTCCTGTCAGCTTGCTGCCGGGTTGGCCTCTGGTCCGCTACGGAATGATCCAGGCCCTCCTGTCTTTGCGTTGCCGAGGAAAGGGGCCAGGTGCTCACCACGCCAAAGCTGAAGGTATCCGTGTCCACGGCCAGCCTCCCCGTCTTGACATAGTCCTCGGGAAGGTAAGCCAGGGTGCCACGCACGGTCTGCGTCCGGGCCACTGTGCTGCTCTGGCCGGGACTGGCCCCCGCAAAGCGGCTGAGGCGGGCCAGGCCGAAGTCTCCCAGCTTGGGCATCAGTCTCTCATCCAGGAGGACGTTGGAACTTGGGGAGGGAAGGAGCAGGGTCAGGTCAGTCCTGGGCAGCTCCGCAGCCCATGCTTGCTGGGCCCTGACAGCACCGGACTCGGGGTGGCCCAGCTAATGGGGGGCTCCCTCACACGGTTCAGTCCCTGCTCGCCGAGGGGCGGGACGCCCGTCCTTAACCTCTGCTTCCACACCTGTCCCACTGCAGGTGCTCGGTGACCCAGGGCCCCCAGCTCTGCTGTCCCAGGCCTCAGGGTTCCACCCCCTCCCTCACCTCGGCCTCCAGCGGGAGAGGGCGGGCCTGCTCTCATGGGAAACACCCAGAGCAGGGCTCCTTGGGACTCAGAGGGCAAGGGCCTCTGCTGCCTGCTGGCAGAAGGTTTGGGAACATCATTCCCTTGCCACAGCCTCCATCCTCACGGCGCTCAGAGGCCCCGAGGGCCTGGCTTTGTCTCCTCCTCACCTCTTGATGTCCCCGTGGATGAGACTGGGGCTGTCCTGATGTAAGAACTGAATGGCGCGTGCTGTGCCCAGAAGGATGTCCAGTCGCTGAGGCCAGGAGAGTGGGGGGCAGGCCTGGGTCTAGAGCGACAGAGCAAGCAAAGGGCACAGGAGAGGCTGTGAGGCCGTGGTTCCTTGACCCGGACTCTCCTTCCACCTGTCACTGTGGCTTCTACACAAGCTGCTTCATTCTCTGGGTCTCACTTTCCTCTTCTGGGAAACAAGGAGTAAAGTCTGCAGGAGCCGCTTCCCCAGGAGGCGGGCCCCGAGCTACTGCGCTGCTCTGTAGGAACGAGCACTGTGCTTCCCGGAGGCACCAGGACTCAGGGTGCTCCTCCTTCTCACTGGGGCGACCGGGATGGTGTTAGAGGCATTCTCTCCGGCTCCCCCCGGCATAGCACGCTTGCCCCAAGAGCTGAAATGCCCTGCGTACCGCTGCCGGCCCTCGTGGCTTGCAGATGCGTGGCCAGAGGAAGGTCAGCTTCAGGTCCAGACAGGGCGGCTCACTGGCCACTGCCCCCCGTCCTCGAGGGCCACGCTGACAAGACCCCCCAGCTACTCTGCTAGTAAAATGAAGGGGCATGAATCGGGGCCCTGAGTCCATAACCCCCTTGTCAGAGGCAGCACGACCCAGGCTCCCAGGCCTGCGGGAACGGCCCAGGGGAGAGCACGGGAAGGGTGCCAGGCGAAACGGGCGGCCCGCCTCGGGTCCAAGCCTGGGGCCCGGCCCCTGCCCGCTGGCAGGATCAGCTCACAGGGCCCGAGAGCCCAGGCCACGCACCCCGCTTCAGCCAGGCGCTGAGAGTGCTGTGGGCCCCGGGAAGGGGGCCCGGCCACGGACGGCTACCTGGAAGTGGAGGCGGTCTTCCAGGGAGCCGTTGGGCAAGAAGCCATAGACGAGGCAGTAGAAGCCGCTCTGAGCACAGTAACCAGCAAAGTCCACGATGTTGGGGTGACGGAACCTGCTTGGAAAAGCAGGACCTGAGCACTCTGGCCCCCAGCCTCCGCCATGCTTTCCAGCTGGTTGTGGGGGTGGGCCGGGCCTGGTGGGCTCTGGGGCCCTGACCCGGTTCTCCCTCCGCCCGTAGCCAGGAGGGGTGCCCCAGACTCACCGGGACAGCTGCTCCACTTCCGTCAGGAAGCTCTGCTTCAGTGCGACCCACGGCAGGTCCGCCCCCTGCAGCCCCCGGCAAACGAGAGCGGAGAGGCGGCGTGAAGCTCCGGTAGCCCAGGCCTGGTGGCCACTCTCACTGGCTCCTGCCCCGGGCCCAGAACCACCAAGGGGCTGGGAACCTTGAACTGGGCAGTCAGAGCGCTGAAGGAGGTACGTGGGGAAGCAGAGGAGAAGAACCAGAAAGCGAGGGTCTGTCAATGACCTGCCAGGGCCTTCGCGGGGAAGGTACACCCACCTCCTTTAGCCTCTTCACCGCGTACGGCGTGTTCCTCATCACCGCCCGGTACACACACCCGAAGCCACCCTCTCCGATCTTCAGCTCCTCTGAGAAGTTGTGGGTGCCCTGGGAGATCTCACTGAGGGGCCAGCAAAAGGGAGAGGCCTGGGCTCCCTGCAGGGGGGACACTGGGCTCTCCGGGTTAGGCTGTGGGCAGAGATCCTGGATCAGGTGAGGTCCTCTGTTATTCCTGCGGTCTTAAAGTCACAAGTGCCCCCCAGCCCAGCTGCCTCCTGGCTGGCCCTGTTAGGCTGGCTGGGGTACCCACAGGCTACACTGTTTTGCTCCTTGTCTTGAATCTTTCCCTGGGGGCAGCACCAACCTACCTTGGTGGAGGAAGGGGCTGGGTATGGTGGTGGTGGTTGCTGGCGGGAGGCAGGGCTTGGGACAGGACTGAGCTCAGCCCCAGAATGGGTCTGGGAGTCTGGAAAAGCTTCATAAAGTTACCAGTGAGAGGCAGGCACAGAGCATGGTCAAGGTGGCCCTTTCCAAAGGTCCATCAAGGCCGACACTCGGGCCCTCTTACCTGGGGAGGGGACTGTGGCGGCTGACGTCGACAACTTCCGGGGGCGGGGGACCTTGGCCTCACAGGGTGCAGGGGGGCTGCTAGGCCTCGGGGTGCTGGTGCTGGGGGGCAGGAGAGGGGCAGGAGGGTGCCCTGGGACACATGGGAAGAGAAGGGCAGTTAGGGCTAGGTGGCGGGGGGGGGGGGGTGGGGGGGGGGGGGGAGGGAGGGGCCCCGTGGCAGGCTCCGGCCCCAGACCGGGGTCCCGGGGTTCCCCGGGGCCGGGCGCTCACAGGCCGTGATGATATCCCGAGCGCGGAGCAACTGCAGGTGCGTGAGGATGCTCACGAGGTCGGCCACGCGGGCGTTGCGGTTGATCCAGGGCCAAAGGACGCTGGCCGTGCGTTGTCCGGAGCGCTCACACAGCCGCAGCTCCGTCTGGTCGCGCACGATCAGGGCGGCTGCGGGCCGGGAGGCGTCAAGTCTGGGCGCCTGGGACCAGCGCGCCCCTCCCCCGTCCCAGCGTCCGCCCGCCCGCCGCCACCCACCGAACTGGCACCAGTCGGCGGGCTCCAGGGCGTCCATCACTTTGTAGAAGCGGCACATGACCCAGGGAGGCACTTCGTACAAGAAGTGCTGGGTGCCAGGGGCCGCGGGGTCTCCCGGCCCCGGCCCACCGGCCATGGCCGCCGCCGCCGCAGGGCCAGGGCCTTTCGGGGCCTCTCCGGGCCTCTGGAGGCCGCGGCGGGCGCGGGCCTTGGCCGGCCGGGTCCGCGGACACTGACTCACTTCCCCTTTAAGCCGGCCTCGTGCAGCGCCCCGCGAGACGGAAGGGGCGGGGCCCGGGGCCGCCGCCATCTTGCCCTCGGCGGCCGCCGTTTTCCACCCCGGCCCTCGGCCGCACGGGGGCGCCGCGCGCGGTTTCTCCCCGCGAAGGCCGCGCCCCTCGGTCCGGTTGGGCGGCGAGGCGCGCTTCTCGGAGGAGGGGCCGCCTGAGCGGGACTCTGAGGGGTGGAGGAGCGTGGATCCGAGCACCGGGGCAAAGGGCATGGCAAGGGCCGGGGCGTTCCGGAAAGGGCTCGAGCCGGGCCTGGCGGGCGCCCTGGGCCGCCTCCTTATAAACTCTCGAGCTTCTTTCGGGAGGCAGCGGACATTGTCAGAGATCCCGGGCAGGGTCCGGCGTGGGTCACGGCCGCGTCCTGTCCCTGTCGGCTGGCCCTGAGGCCGGGTGCAGGGAGAACCATCTGGAAGCTGGGACGGCGGGCTGCCCCGGCTCAGAGCGCTGTTGGCCGCCGCCTCCGCCCTGCGCATCGCATCTTTTCCACCCCAGGCCCCTGCTCCAGCAAGTGTTGGCGCTTTGCGGTGTTTGCAACTTTTTCCCTTCTTTGGTGCCTTCTTCCCACGAGCGCATAAAACGGGTTTACGTCTCTTGAAGACAGGCCTTCGGCTTCTCCGCTTCCTCCCTCCCGCGTCGTGCTTCCGGCTCCGGGGGCCCTCCCCGCCCGTGAGGACAGCGGGCTCCGGCCTCCCGGACGCCGCGTGCGCTCCTAGCCTGTCTGACGCCCTCTTGGCCACCCGCAGCGCCCGGCCGGCCGCCGCCTCCCTCAAGCTCGCCGGCGCTCCTCCATTCCCACAGCCCCGTTACCCGGCCGTTTCCCCGAACGTCTCTGGAGTCCATCCTTCCCCCAGCCCACTGCTCCCACGACGCCCTCCTCCCCTGAGGACCCCCGGGAAGAACCCACCGAGCAGCCACAGGACCTTCGTCTTCTGTTGGTCCAGTCGGACGAGCGCTTGCATGGCAACGGGTCTCCTTCACTCACCACCCGCCCCCTCCATCCTGGCCCCAGAGGGCTCCCCTTCGGGAAGGCTGTCTTCTCAAGCTGGGCCTCCACGGGAGCCTCTCTCCCCGGAAGCCAGAGCCATGGCAGGTCCCACCCTGGCCCCAGCGGCTTCGCGCGGGCACGGCCTTGACGAAGACCGCGGACTCGGGCTCGGGGCACGCCCGCAGCTCTAGCGGGGTCGCGCCTCTGTCCTCGCTCCCTGCGGGACAGCAGCTCCCAAGACGGGCCTGGCACGCGACACATGCCCAATACACATGGGTCGAATGCCAACCCTTTGTTTTAACCTTCAAAGCCAGGACGTTCGAGTGCACCTTCTAGCGGCTGTGCCCGCATTTGTTTTCCTGTGATGCTGGCCTCTGAGCGCTTGTTCCTTCTGCCTGCTGGGAACAGCTGTGGCCGGGCAGGCAGCTCCTGAGTGCCAGGTTGGCAAAAGGTCTGCAAACCCCACAGTGATGACAGCGACCCCTCTGGGCAAGGGGCCTGGTGAGCAGAGGCCATGGGAAGGTGTCAGGTTAGACGTCCAGGGGCCAGACAGCCAAAAGCACCTGGACAGAGGGGGCACCCTGCCACTGCCCCCTGGAGCGGGGCACTTGTGTAGCTGTGCAGGGTGGCCGAGGCGCGCTGGCCTCCGGCCCTGGGGCTCGGCGGCCAAGCCTGTGCCAGATCCTTCCCAGCCTGCCACCCCAGAGCTCCCCATGACATGCGGCAGCAGTGTGCCTACGAAGGTAGCCTTGGAAGCCAAGGGGAGGCAGTAAGGGTGTGGAGCAGGCTGGTCTTGCCTCCCAAGACAGTCCTGAGAGCGGCTGGTGGTGTTCAGGGACAGCCGGACGGAATCCGGAAACACAGCAGCAGGCTGTCCTGTGAGCTGATAATGAAAGCCCAGACCTTGAGTCACTTTCACAGAGAGATTTATCGAGAATGCTAACAGCACAGGATACAGTACTTCCCAACAAAAGGTGCAAACGCATCACTTAGAAAGGCATGCTGAGTATTCTTTGCTTTCACACGTATTAAAAAACTTACAAAAATAAAATAAAACTGCGTGCTGCCCATCTTTTCAAATAGTAAAAGAACCTTATGAAAAAAATCACTTGATTTTACAACAAAAGACACAAACGGACATTTTTATGTAAATTTATAAGGCAAACTCTTTATATAATAAATAGGTTACAGGGATTCAGTGGGAGGGGGGTGTTTTTGAAACGTATACAGGTACATTCAGACAGGTTTACTGAAATGGTACAAATTTCCTTAATAAATTGCCTTTTGTTTTTAAATATATCAGTGCTTTCAGTCATTTGGCTATACACAAAGAACCTTTTTTTGAACACTACAAAAAAGCAATCAATATTTTTTGTTTTTAAAACGACCTACTTATTTTCTAAAGTAATTGTCCCAAAACACAAAAACTGAAGGTGAATGTGATGGAGGGCTTTGGAGCCATCTCTAGCCAAGTCTGTCCTAGGCTGCTCCCTATCCCGCACACACCTCTCTCCCACCCTCACCGGGCTTCCGAGCTAGAGCCCCTCTGTCTAGAGTGGCCAGTATCCCTGTGACTCGGGGGGTGGGGGGGCAGCCACCTTGCCTGGTCCTTCCTGATACTAAACCCATGTGCAAATACTCATGAGAGTCAGCACTGTCTTCGCCTTGGGGGGGGGGGGGGGCGCAGGGGGGGACGGGGGTGAGGGATGTCCCTGTTCCGTGAGCCCAAAACAATGTCTGGTGGGGGTAATGGCTTTTCTCAGAAGGATCTGCTTTGGCCAGGAGAAGGGAAGTGGGGTTTCTCATGTCCAAATTGTGCTGGGGATCAGATGGCAGCAAAGAGAGTGCACCCCTCCACCACTGTCCCATCACCCAGGACGGTGAAGAATCTAGAGGTCACGTTACTGTTGTGTACTCTGGGACTGGGTGGGATGTGATGGGGGGTTGTCCTGAACGGTACCGCCCACCACCTGGCCCGTCCAGGAGGAGCTGCGTCAGGTGGAGAGTGGCCCATCGGTCCTGTCAACATACACCGGACCTGTGACCACAGCGGAGGTCTCCAGGTAGACGGCCACCTGTATCCTGAGCTCTGCTCCTCAGGCCTGCCCTATGCCTCTCCCACTGAGGCAAGGTCGGCTCTGTCACACCCCTCCTGTCTCCCTTTGAAGGAACATCAACCTCGTCTGTCCTTAAAAATAATGATGATGCTAATAATCTCGGGAGTTGGGGGAAAGGCAACAGAATCCACTGGGTGGAACAAAACCTGGTTTTGCTCTGACTTTGAAAATGGCAACACATCAGCTGTTTGGTCCGTTGGCTTAGGCTTAATTACTTCGGGTGGCATCTGGCTGCTCGGGGCCGGGGTCACCTCTTCGGATCTCCCCTCCTGTGGAAGAAGGACAGCCCCTCTCATCTCGGTCACCATCCCCTCCCTCCAAATTCTTTTGTTTGTAAAGAAAAGGTGTCTAGAAGCATTTGTCTCTGGAACAATTACTTTAAACATGGTTACAATACAGACTTCAGTTCAAACACAGAAGAGATTTACTTAGCAAATTTCCTTTCACCCACCAAAATTACACAAATATAAGCCTCAACACCACAGTTCAGAGGACCAGTAGAGAGAACCTCATGTTTGGAACACAAAAGGAGAAATAAAAACCAAACCAAACCCAAACAGAAAAGCCCCGGAAGAAACGATGGAAGGATGAGGGAGGAGAGGAGGGCAAACACGTGTACGACACAGCACACGCTACAGTGTCCGGGTACACGGGAGCCCAGCGCGACGAGAGGGCTCGGCACACACTGAGTAACAGTCCTGGTGATATTTGGTCAAATATTCAGCAACTACTGACTCTGGAGCGGCCGCTATTGATTGAAGCAGTGACAAATCGAACGGAAAAGGAGGCCTTGGTAGCAAGGGAAGGAGCAGGCTTCAAGTTCTGCAAGCCTTTTTGCACTCCACCGTCCGGCTCCCCAGAAACACTCAACTGGGTGGGCCCTGCTCCGTCCAGGCGGGCAGGAGGTCACCGGGTGAGGCTAAGTTGGGCGCCGATTTCGGATCTCAGTCAGAGAGCGCACCCGTGGACACATGCGGACACCCACCTGTTAGCGGCAAGCAGCAGCAGCCCGGGCCGGGCGGGCAAGGACACGGCGGCGCACTGCTAATACTGAGCGCAGGCGGGAGCGGGCCCCGGACTGGGCCCAGAGGCTGCCCCAGCTCGGGTCCTCCGAGGGGCACGCGGGCAGCCTGGCCACCCGAACGGCTTACGAGTGTTTCTCTTTTGGTTCAGGCCTCAGAAGTAGTAACGACGCAGGGAGGGAAGCTTTTGGCCCTGGTGATTATAATGCTCTCTGCTTTGGAAGAACGAGTTTCTGGGTGGTGGTGGTGGTTGGTTTTTTTTTGGTGTTTTTTAATTACTTAAAAAAATGATCAAAAAGAACTGTTACGGCTAAACTCTCTAGCAGGTATTGCTCATTAAGAATTACAAAAGCAAATGCAGTTACTCGTAGGATCGGGAAAAAGAGAAAGGGTGTTTCTGGAGTCTTTGCTACCTCCTAGAGGGGACCCAGTGGACTCTCGTATGTGGTTGTGGGGTCCCTGGTGTCTACCCGGTGCAACTCACACATTCAGAGATGTGATGGGCCTCCCATCTGCCCTCCAGCCTCAGCGAAGTGGAAGCCCTACTGGCGGGGAGGCCCGCCGAGCTGGCTGGCTGTGCAAGACCGCTCTGCCTGCGCCCCTGGGAGGGCTGGGGGTGGGTCAGGCCAGCCCCTCCCTGGTGCACTCCAGCTGCCCCACGCGGAGGTCGCAGGGGGCCAGGTGGTACCAGCTACATTCCCGAATTTGCCAGGGCAAGGAAGCGCTCCTACACCCGCCCGCTGAGGTGAACTGTCCCGCGCCAGCATCCCGGGACCTCTCTCACAAGCATGGGAGAAACAGTGCAAAACCCGGATGCTGCCCGGAGCCTCCTTCGCTTGGCACAGGGAAGCCCTTGAAAGAAGCGAGGAAAGACCACAGATCTGCTTGGACAGAGGAAGTGACCAGCAGACAGATTTGTAGTTTTTTTTTTTTTTT
>NC_081575.1:1445913-1495533 GCF_022355385.1 Mustela nigripes | reverse complement strand
TTTTTTTTTTTTTGTTGTTTTTTGTTTGTTTGTTTTTATTTTCCTTTGTCCTATGCTATGGTTATCAGAAATATTGTAATTAAGCAACAGGTATAATTTTAACAGGTGTTTGTGTGTGTGTGTGTAGCCACAAGCAAAATGAGTGTATAATTGTGCAATATACAGATATATATATAAAAATTCAACTGCTCTGTGTGTCTAGTCAGTGCATTAAATTAAAGGGACAGAAAAACTAAAAGCAAAGCTAAAAAGCAAAACAAAAGCCCGGGATAGAGGAGACCAAGCAGGCCTATGCGTATAGCGTCTAAGATACTGGATATAATCAGGGTCACCAGGAAGAACACCTTTGTCACTGGACACACAAACACTGAAGGGAGAGGGACTACCAGTGAGCAGGAGCCAAACCTCTTGGCCTTTTCATCTCATTGTCTCTCGCTGCTGAGGACCTGAGAAAAGGTAAGCTAGAAGGGGGCAGGGAAGCAAAGGCAATTTGCAAGTTTCGCTAATGCTCTCCAGACTCAAAGGCCGGACTTCCCTTGGGGAGGGTCTGGGTGCCTGCTCTTGTGCCTGCCTCCCTCTGGCCCAGGGGCTCTCGCTGGTGAGGGGTGAGGGGGACACACACCACAGGACGTGCTCAGGCCTCTGTCGTCACCTCTGAGTGCAGAAAGGCGCATCACTTCACCTAGACCCTCGGCCCCAAGGACAGCAGACCAGGGGGAATGTCCTCAGGGGACAGGCAGAGACCAAGGGGGAGACCTCACCCTCACCTTCCTAGTTGCGGGGACACTAGTCAGAACTCCCTTTTTCCCCAACAAATCAGCACTTGGGGCACATCCTGCAGAGATGAGAAAGGAGCAAGAAACAGGTGGTGCTGGATGGTGAGGACGTCGCAGGCCTTTGGAGTCACTGGTGACACTGCTTCCCACACCAAGCGCGGGGCTTCTACAGCCGGGGGACCAGGCAGGCAGCCCCACAGGCAGGGGGCTCTTCAGTGCTAGGACAGCCCCGAGTCTCAGATCCAGCTGCTTCAGGCTGGACTCCCCTTTTCCTGTAGCACAAACATGGCAGGCCAAGCTCCAAATATTTTTAGATTGGCAGTTTTGCAAAAGCTTGCTCTTACTCGTTCTGAAACATCGAAATGCAATTTTCTGCCAAATGTTGTCTAGGTTTTCCTTCTGAATTGTTTGTTCACTTTCCCCCCTTTAATATGTAACTTTAGACCCTGGGGGAGGCAGTATCCTAGTGGTATATAACAATTAGACTATGCCTCTTCTAAAGACTGAAACAGCATCTGAAAGAGAAAGACGCAAAAATGGAGACTCGACAAACCCCTCCAGAGTGGACGAGTTTACTGCTGGGGAGAGCAAAGGTGGGACCCTTCCAGGGAACAGAGTAAGACTAGGAGCGCGACCCGGTGGGGCCGCAGGCGCAGGGGCTCCACCACAGGCCAGGCGACGCTGCCTTGCTTGCCCCCTTCCCCGACACCATGAGCCAGGACTCTGGGAACCGGCCAGGCAAACACCCACAGGGCTCTAAACGCAGCTCGCCTGCTGAGGGCTGGGCCATCAGTCCTAAAATCTGTGTGTGAAACTCCCATTAGGGAACAATTCAGAGCAACACTGACTAGAAAAGGAGAACCAGCCCAGCGACCTTCCCTGGCTCCGCCCACCCAGAGCTCCAGGTGCAGAGCTCTGGGAAGGGGGCACAGGAAGGGGGCCCAGAGCCTGGCTGCCAGGCTCCACCTGGTTGTACCTGTGGCTCCCTCCTGCACTGCTGCAGCTCACTAAGTTACTGAAATCCAGAGGTCCTGTCAGCTAAAGAAACTCCTTTCCCCCCAAGCACCATAGCTTGTTGCACGCTAGTACCTTCGTTCACGATCCCTGTCAGCAACCAAAAGCTGCACGGAAGAGCAGGTGACAACTTGGGCCTGGCTCTGGGTCCTGGTGCCACCGTCTGCAGCCTTCAGCCTGGAATGGTGCCCCTGAACAGACTGTTGCCCATCCCCGCACGGCGGGGGGGATCTCAGGAGTAGAAACCTGGTGCCAGCTGTGGCCAGTGTCCTTGGGCCACCACCACGGCTTTCCCCTTCCCGGGAGCTGAGGTCCTTGGGTAGTTTGGCACGGACAGACTGGGGAACAGGGCGTTTCTAGGTGTCGCCTGTGCCTTCTGATAATGGGAATAGAGTAGCAGCGGAAGGGAGCTGTCTTTGAGCCTGGCTGTGGCTCAGTGCCCTGGTTCACTACAGTGTCAAGGCCAGCGATTCCACTGGTTAGGGCAGGCCCACCAATGGGCAGGGCAGGGCAGAGCTGGGCTGGGCATTGTGGGAGGAGCTCAAGGGCATACAGCATTCTGTTGGGAGAGGAGGTAGTAACTAACAACTAGAATCAGGGCTGGGGAGACCAAAAGTGACTGTGACCTACCCCTACAACAGGCGTCTGAAAGCTGTTAGTTAGTTTCTAAATTCTTCACACAGTCCCTAAAAGATGCCCCCAATCTTCGTGATGTTCAAGCACACACAAAGTCAAGGTCACACCCCCAAACTGGGCTGGACATAGCTGGTGAGAATCCCATGGCCTGGCTTTCCCTCCAACCTCCTGTCAACCTGACCCAGGACCAGGGTCGTACGGGAGCTGCAGGGCCCCTGCCTGCCAGGGTAACAAACCACCAAGGCGACCTGCTTAATGGTGACTTACTGTGATGCCTTTATTAGGTGAAAAAGAGGGACCGTGGAAGAAAGGGGAGGGGTGAGAAAGCCCCAAGGAGCCTCAGGGGCTGCCTGCAGCTTTGGAACTATAAGAAGCAGCTGGGGAGCGAGGGGGCTGAAGGTCAGGCTGGGCCAAAAGGAAATGATACTTGAATAGCTGTGCTCTCAACCACCAATGCCCAGTCAGCCCCTGAATGGTCTCACGTGGAAAAGGGGCGTGGCGGGCCCCACACTCTTCTTCCCAGGACCAGACGGTACTGAACTGACAGAGAGGCCGGCTCTGGACACTGGTTCCAGACACTTATTCCACTGGACTAAGTTTAATGCATAAAAACCCAACCGACCCGAACGGACAGCATCTCCAGGACAAACTGGCCGGACACTGTACTCGCATGAACAGGCATCCTTTGTGGGTGCCTGGAGTGCAAGGCCCCTTCAGGGTCAGGAGCCTTTTGTCCTTGAAGGAAGAGGGATCCTGAAGGACTTGCCCCCTCCTCCGACCCCCCTTCCCTTCCTAGGGAGGAGTCAGAAGTGAAGCCCAGAGGGCCAACAGCAGGGCGGGTCTGGTTGTGGGACTTGCTTTCACAGAGTAAGGAAATGGGTACAAAAATGCTACAAAGGCCAACTATGATTCTGCAAACAGAATGGGGGAAAACTCCCTTGCTTCTAACCATTCTGGAAGAGACAAACGCGTTTTTTCCTTAAGCTACTGATTGGAACTGTCAGCTATGGTTCCTGATCACTAAGGGCTGGCAAGGAAGTGCTGGACGGTGAGGGTGTTTCACTCCTTCATGGTTACACCGCAGTAAGGAAGCCAGGGGACAGTAACTGAAATACACAAGACAACACGCACTTGACAGTTCATGGCGGCAGCTCGCATGGGGCGTGCTTGTGGGTGTTTCTGGAAGCATTAGACTGCTGTCTCACTTGCTACTTTGATAAGGTACTTCTCAGGTGGACAGATTTAGATACAAGAGACATCTCTGTAAACACAGAAAAGGACAGACCAGTATGATGACGATGTGCAGCTAGATAAGGACTTCCTGAACACAGAACGCAGGACGGGCTCCCAAATGGAGACTGAGCAATGAACACCCACAGCAAAGAAGCCAAGCCTCTCGGCCCCCACACCGTCCCCCGGCACAGAGGTGGACATGTGTCATACACTGGCCCCACCCAGTCTCCAGCCAAAGCCAGACGTCTCCCACCAGAGGAGAACTCATGGTTACCTTACAGCAGGAGCAGAGAGGGGGGGGGGGGGGGGGCAGCTCAGGCCTGGGGCAGCTGCATTTCTTCCCATCGGCTGCGTCGTCGCACCACACTATGCTAGCTGGGCCTGGCTGAGGCCAAGGTCAGGGCTGGGCTACTTGAGGACTATGGCAGGCCACGGGGGCCTCTGTGCTACCCTCAGCTCCCAAATCCAAATCTGCCCAACTTCTCCTGCCTGTTGGGAAGGTTGGGAAGGCCTGGAATCCAAGGTCTTCCCAAGGGAAGGGCGCTCCCTAAGAGAGCGAGACCTTGCCGCCCTCTTGCCCTTCAGAGAGGCCAAGGCCTTAGGGCCAGGAGGACTCAGCAGAGCCTGGGGCTTCCTCAGGGCTCGAAATGGGGTGGGGCTAGGGCTAGAGCTGGCAGTGGGAAGGCCAAGGGCAGGGTGTGATCTGGTGGCCTGAGCTGGCCAGCATCAGCTCAGGTAAAGCTGGGAGCTGCAGGTGCCTAGTACCGAGGGGATGAACAAGGGGGGGGCAGAAATGAAAAGATGCATGGAAGAAGGCAGAAATGGAAGGACAGAAGAGAAAGCAATCAGGAAGTCCTTATAAAATTGCAGCAAACACTTAGAGTTTCGGAGCTTCGTGGGAACCCTATGTGCTGAGCCCACTTTAAAACAAGCGCAGGTACAGGTAGTTGTGAACACCGTCACGTCTGGTGGCTTGAGGGACAAAGTGTCACCAATTCAAGCCCGTTTGCTCTCAGAGCATGTTTGTTTTGAAGTGGGAACATGAAGACTCAATAGTGCAAATAGTTCTAAGCTGTCCCTAAAGGAGTAGAATTGGAAAGTTTTGGAAGAACTTTTTCCCCTCTTTCCCCCTGGCACCCCAACTTGCCCACTAGGCCTCTACCTACCAGCCACAGACTGCTCGGAGTGACTAGGAATTCCATCGGCCCCACTGCCCTCCGCCACCCAGAGAAGCCCAGGAGCCCGGGGCCAGCCTGCCTGTGCCTCGTCCTGTTGCTGCCATGCCCCCACCCCCTCCCTCTCTCTGTCTCTCTCGCGCCACTCACTGGAGAGTGGCCCTGCGCCTTCCTCTCACCTGGCTCCGGCCAGTCCGCACCGGCAGCACAAGGACTGACCCCTTCCAAGCCAGGCCAGAGCTGGAGCAAACAGGTGCTACTTCCCTGTCTTGTGAAATATCCTAGTCAGTTTTGGGTTGGGACCGGCCTGGGGCCGGATTTGTGCCACCATGGGTGAGATCGCGCAGGGCCGCAGCCACGGGCCATCTCTTGTCTTTTTCTCTAAAGGATCCACCTGTCTCTCCTGCCTCACACCTCCTTGTCCCAGTGTGGGTGGGGATGGGGAAGGCGGGCGAGCCGGAGGGTGGGGGTGGGGCAGGGTTGGCGGGGAAAGGAGAGCGGAGACGGGGGCACCAATGGCACTCGCTGTCCCTAATGACCACATGGGGAGGGGCGGGGTGAGGTCGGATGGGAGGGGAGGTGCAGGCATACCCTAAGAAGCCTGGTCAACAGCTTGTCTGGTCAGTAGTATCTGCAGCAAGCCTTGTTGAAGGAGCCTAGTTTAGAAAAGTGCAAAGCTACTTCTGGCCCTGGTTAGGTCTTCAACCTGACTGTGCTTGTCGGTAAGAAAAACATCCCAATGCTCCAACTACTCCCACCCTGAAGCCACGAAACTCTAAGTTTACTGAAAGAAAAAAAAATATTTTTTATTTCAGTTAATCGGGAAGCTTTGTCAGAGCCCTACCCATAAGGAGAAGAGACAACAGCTGCCTTTAATCTTGTTGGTTTGCTCTGCGATCCGCCGGGGAAAGTCAGCTAACTCTCTCGGTCACGGGCGTCCGGCTGTCCACAGGCTCCTCTCTGTTTGGCCTTGGCATGGAGGACGAAACAATGTCTTTGCGCTCTCCCTCCCCTCGGTGTTTGTACTTGTCTGCGGCCGCGGCGGCGGTCGCGACCGCGGGCTGAGTCTTAGCCGGCTCCTTGGGGCAGCCGTCGCTCTCCAGCGAGCCCGCTCTAGCCATCTCCTCCTCTTTGCAGATGCCGCTGCTCAAGTCCTGGGGCTCAGGGGGGCTGCTGGGGTCCTCGGAGCTCTGCGGCTCGGGCGGGGGCGGGGGCGGGGGCGGAAGCAGCGGCGCCGGTGCCTTCGGGGGCTCCGCGTGGTGGTGGTGGTGGTGGTGCTCCTTCTTGGGGGGCGACGAGGCGCTGCCACCGCGCCCCTTCGGGCTGCTCTCCTTGCTCTTCCGCCCAGGGCTCTTGCAGGTCTTCAGTCCCTTGCCACTCTTCTCGCCCAGGGTGGACACCAGCAGGGGCTTCACTACTTCCTTCACGTCGATGCTGACGGCCTCCCGGGTCTTGCGCTTCTTGATGGGGAGCACGGTCTCGTGCACGGAGCGGATGGAAGACTCCTTCACGGCTTTCTTCTTGGCCTCGGCGGCAGCGGCCGCCACCACACTGCCTGGCTTGCGCCCCCGCTTCTTGGGAATGGCCTGGGGGTCAGCCTCGGCTTTTCGCTTCCGGCCAGGGCGTTTGATAACCATGACCTGGGTGGACGTGGTGGCCCCGCCCCCTTCGGCCCTGCTCCCCGGTGAAGCTTGAAAAGGCATCTTGACGAGCAGCTTCCCGGGACTTTTCTCCAGGACCCTTTTCACCTGCACACCCTCTGATGCCGCTGCCTTGGGTCTCGCAGTGCCGCTGCCTTTGGGGCGTCCCCGGCCTCTGCCAGTTCCTGGAGCTTTGGGAGATTTGGGCTTCTTAGGTGGTTTCTGCTCTCGCCGGGAGGGGCTCCCTCTCCCAGTTACCGTGAAGTCAAAATCATTAGGGTCCAGGGAGGTGTCGCCTACCTTTTCGAAGTACGCAATCAACTCCACTTTAGAGCGAAAGGCTTTTCCCTGGGGACTGTGGGGACAAACGGAGAGACAGAAAGAATGATTAGAAGCTTCCGCGCTACTGTACAAAGATGGGGCAGAGCATAAGACGGTGAACTCTGTGACAGCACGTTCTGCAACTGACCTGCCTGATGACATGACTGCATGAGAGTCCCATGAGAGAAAAGCCAAAACAGGCGAAAACTAGAGGGGCATGGCCACGGTCCCACAAGAAGTGACTGGCTCGGTGGGCGGTGGGCACCTGTAGGGTGTGCTCTAGTGACTGGACAGCTGGGTGCCGGCTGCTCTGCAGCTGCTGCCTGGACGTCCCTGAGGGTCCGCCTGCCACCAAGGCCCCTCCTCTGGCCCCCAAAGGGGCCTGGCCTGGGGACCCTCCTGAGCCATCAGGCCGGGGGGCCACTCTGCTGGCTGGGGCCTGGGCCTGGTCCGTAAGTAGAGTACTCCTTTGCTGGAACCTGGGCATGGCGCTTAGCCTCTCTGGGATCGGCTTCCTCATCTGTCTGCAGGACAGTGCTCCGCTCCCCCTTATCAGAGTTGTTGGAATCAAACGAGGTTGTCTGCAAATGTCCTTCCAAAACTGTTAACCTTTTCTGGATTGTCTAAGGGCCAGAACTGAAATGTACTTATTCAGTCCTCCTCTGAAGCTCTGGCTTGGAAGCTGCTGTTTGGACACAAAATGCCCAACGAGCAGACCAGCTCAAAGCGGGGCAGCGTACCAGTGACAGCTGGAAAGGCACAGGAGAGATGGAGAGGACGTCTCACGGAGCGGACTGAGCCCTGTGAATTCCTACTTCTCCTGGGTCATGAAGACACGTCACAGAATGACTCCCAGGAAGGGGAGAAGTTTAATAGGTTTCGAGAAGAGCCCCTCAGCTGACTGTTTTCCAGTGAGGAAATAAATGGGAGGAACCCAGAGAGCTCCGCTTGCCTTCCAAGCACAGGCTACTACATGTGGCGGGTCTGGCCTGAACAGGGCCTTGTGTCCTCAGGGGACCTCTTCTGATGTCCTCCCTGTGGCCCTGGGGAGGCCCTACTGCTCTGCTACCTGCTGATAAGACCTCAAGGGCTGGTGGCGAGAAGTCGCACTCTGCTACCCTGTGTCCATCTCACTCAGGGTGGCGAGCTCTGCACACCATCATTCCAAATGTACCTGCTGCAGTCTTCAAGCGGTCTACTGAAGCCCCCAACACAAGAGGGGGAGACGCACACATTTTCTTGATCTACAAGCAACAGAGGGCTGCCACTCTAAGGGATCCGCACCAGTGTCTTAGCACCTGTCCCTGACCTCCTGCCCACCCAGCCTTCCCTGCTCTGCAGGCGGGAGTCGCCCCTACTTACTTGATCAAATACACATCATACTTCCCAGCGGAGCGGCCCGACTTCCTTTGCTTGAGCTTTCGGGTCCAACCTTCGGGCAGAGTGGGGTCGTCATACATGGGTCCCCGGTCACGAATGATGGAGCGCCGCTGTTTGGGGGAGGCAGAGGCTTCCGGTACAGCTGGGGCCGAGCCCGAGCCTTCTGAGGTCTCCGCTTTGCCTGCCTCTGCCGGTTCAGCGGAGTGGTGAGCTGGGGGCTGCAGGGGCTCATGCTTGCCCTCTTTGTCTTCCTTCTTATCCTTCTTCACCTTTTTGAGCTTCAGGGGTTTGTCCTTGAGGCCTTGGAGATCCTGGTCTTCTGACTTTTCTTCCCTGAAGTGTTAAATAAGCATGTAAGTGCCACAGGGAGCGCACGGATTTCTCAAGAAAGTGCGCGGAGGCAGGCAGGGCGTGCCACCGCCCGCCTGCCCAGGTCCTGCCACCGCTCCCCTTCATGGATTACTTTAGGGCCTTGGGGCTTTGCCCGACCCGTCCTGTGACCACTCGGAGTCCCCCTCCTAGCATACAGGAGAGCAAGCAGCCTGGACAGGGGACACCTTCCTGGGTGGAAGCAGCGTGTGGCTTCCTGGTGCAGCGCCGTGGAGGGGGCCACCTTACAGCCTGTGCTCGAGCACCCGCAGGCCGGACGGCTCACAGGAGACCCCTGACTGCCAGAGGGGGCTGCCCACCCAAAACGCGGCGGCTCCTGTGCGTGCAGACCTGGCCTGGGCGTGACTCTGGCTTCTGCAGTTTTAAGTTGAAAACTTGGGAGGCGGGCACAGCACAGTGCTGTGGAAAGAACAAGCTTCGGAGCCAGACAACCTGAGCTCAAATCCTGACTCTGCAATTTTAAAAAAATGGGCCCAAGCAAGTGACCTCAACATCCTGTGCCTTAGTTTCCTCATCATGACAATAGGTACCAACACCCCAGAGGGAGAGAAATCGCAAAGGCATTACGTAAACACTGGCCAACTAGGGCAACCAGAAACTGCTGCCCGGGGTTCTGGAGTGAGAAGAGAAGCCATCCGGGGTCTGAGGAACTTTTATCATCGGACGTTCCCTTACCACGTGACCGCCCAGGGAAGAGCAAGGACGAAGGCACAGAAGTGCACCTCCCTGCCCCGGGGCGGGCGCCTCCTGTTCTCCCACAGAGTGGCTCCTTTCCTGGACTTTGGCTCCACGGGGCAGGGTCCCTTCCTTGCGTGCACTGGAAATGACCACCATGAGGCCCCGGACCCTGGAATCAGAGTCTGGCCATGATGTTCTCAGGGCAGGGCTAAGAGGGCAGAAACACGACCCGGGCTGGGGAGGCTCAGAAAGAATCATGGGCTTGGAACTGGCTGTCTGCTGGCCTTTTGGCAATTCATTCTTTTTTTTTTTTTTTTTTAAAGATTTTATTTATTTCAGAGAGAGAGAGAATGAGACAGGAGAGGGTCAAGAGAGAGAAGCAAACTTCCTGATCATCAGGGAGCCCGATGTGGGACTCCCTGAGCCGAAGGCAGACGCTTACCCAACTGAGCCACCCAGGCGCCCTTGGCAATTCATTCTAGAAAAGAATAAGACTATTCTTGTCCTCAGTATCTCAGCCCTAGAGCTGCCCTGTCCCACAAGGCTCGTGTCAGTTATTGGTCATTGCCTCCTGGCTGGTCTACCCCAAGCAACTTCCCCCTTGTTCACACTGTGGAGACTCCAGTGGAGGCACTGTGGTGCGCCCTGGAAACCAGACTCAAAGAATATGGGTGAGCTGCCAAAGGGGGGGTCCATATCAGGACTCACTTGGCACCATGAGGACATGCCTTTTCTAAAAGGCTCAGGTCAGAGGTCTGGAAACAAAACTGCTCCTGAGTTCCTCCCTATCCTGGGACATCCCCTAGCAGTTCAGGGCTCTAACCACGGCTGCCAGGGTCACCCCGATTCAGTCCGTGGCCCACGGATCTTTTCCTGCTGTGAAGTGAGGGTCTCTAAACTGCTACAGCACAGAGCTCAGTTTTCAATTCTCACAGTCTTAATGTCTCAGCAGGAAATGAGGAAGAATCTTGGGAAGGTAGGTGTGGTCTGTAGCCTGTATGCCCCATCTGAGAGGGGCGAAGGGGAGCTTGCCAGAGGCACAGTGGTAGATGGACTGGAATGACCACTTCTACACAGGCCACCAGAGGGGCACTGCTGAAGGCCATGGCTGCTCCCTGAACCTGGACAGTCCTGGAGTCAGAGGACAACACCGCACCCACGGGAAAGATCTCTGACTCCTCCAGAATGCTCATTTATATGCCCCAAATAGTTTAACCACCATAAGGTCAAGTAAAAAACCACATGCCCCAGCAATGCCTCTTGGAAACAACCAAGAGTATCAACGCCATCAGCGGCAATCCTTTCTAAAACTCTACCCTAGAGAGACAACCCCAGAAATGCAAAACAACAGGTATATGATATTTGTGATGGCATTGTGTTTCCTGCCCTGATGCTGCAGACAACTCGGGAGTGCTGCCAGCAAGGGATGAAGGAATGAATGGCTGCCACTAAGCCTACAACCTGGGTAGCCACGCAGGAGAGGGCTGCGAAAGAGCACCCCCAGCTCGCCCGCACCCTGTCCGCAGCCTCTCACGGAAGAAACAAGGGAAGAAGGGCTTTCTAGTCCCAGGGAGGGTGAGAATGAGGTAAGGTATTGGCGTGAGTCAAAACCTCTCTGAATCACGTGGAAGTTTACATAACCAAAATGAAAACAAAAGCAAATGGTAACAAAACCCTACTAATACGGAAGAATGGAAGCACAACCACATGAATTTAACTATACATCAAACTGGTACTATACCATAGAGAAAAGATTTATTTCAAATACCTCTGACCACAGTGCTCTGCACATCCTTGGTGGGATGTATTTTAAGGCCTAATATGGCACCCGAGCGCAGGGAACGCATCCCGTGTCCATGGAGGGAACCAGGCTGGCCCTGAGAGAAGTGGGTGGTTGTGGTTCTAAGGTGGCCTGTAGGGGCAGAAAGGCAAGGGAGTTCTTGGACGGAGAAAGAGAAAGTCAAAGGGCATAGTTGCTGGTCTGGCTGAAAGGGTTCCTTGCACTAGGTGACACTGTGACAAGGTGAGTGTCCAAAACAACAAACTGACTGGAACACAATGAGGAACAAAAGAAGGAAAAGCATATAGGAAGCAAGGGGGCTAGCCATGTGGCTCTGTGCCAGAAGAAGGTTCTGGGTAGCAGAGAGGCCTCAAGGGGGATGTGGAGAGCTCTGTCAGGGTGCTACTGGGGAGCCCTGGGCAGGGGCAGGGATGAGGGCTCTTATGTTCAGAGGGTCACTCTACTTGCTGGGTGGAAAGCAGACTTCAGGAAGCCAGAAAGGAAAGCAGGGGGACCGGTGGCCCTGGGTGGGGACAGTGGAGCGTCTGGGAAGTAAACAGGAGATGGAGCGACAGAGCTGAAGACAGGCTGGTGTGGGTGAGGGGGACGGATGAATGAAGGACCATGGCCAATGCCTATGAGGACAGTGGTGTCACTGAGGACAGGGAAGCCTGGGCCAGGAACAGGTGGGGGTTACAGTCACGTCCATGGTTAGAAGTTCGAGGACAGGTGAATATAGCTCATTGATACTAGCCACCGAGGAGAGACCCAGCTGTGCCCAGACTCTGACTTGGCCTTAAATGAACTGTCTTGGGTTTTCCTTTTTTTTTGGTAGGTTTTTTTTCTTGTGGTAAACATTCATAAGATAAAATTTACCTTTTAAACCCTATCTAACTGTATAACAAATGAACTTTTAATAGCACCAAAGGTGAGGACTAAAAGAACCTTTAACTCAATCGTAATATTTTAGTTCTTTTAAATTAAGATTACTTGAATCAGGGGAGCCTGGGCAGCTCAGTGGGTTGAGCCTCTGCCTTCGGCTCAGGTCATGATCTCAGGGTCCTGGAATCGAGCCCCGTGTCGGGCTCTCTGCTCAGCAGGGAGCCTGCTCCCCGCCCCCTGCCTGTCTCTCTGCCTACTTGTGATCAAATGAATGAATGAATGAATGAATGAATAAAAACTTAAAAAAAATTACTTGAAGCAGTTATGACAATAGTGATATTCAAATCTGTGCACCGAGGGGGCACACAGGTTTGTCACTCTACTTCTCTGCAAGAGCATACGACAAACACCCACAAAGCAGCTGGGAAGTCAGTCCACTGGGTGGAGACTGGGGGTAAAAATGATGCAAAACAGGAATCCACCTGCTTGGTCCCAGGGCAACCCAACTCCCTAAGGCCTCCTCACCTCACCAGGGGGTTACGGAGTTTGCTGAAACACACATTTAAAAAAAAAACCTAGTCCTCTTTATCCTCCTTTGAATCAGACTATACACACCATACACACACATGCACACGCACTCACAAACCTGAAATGAGTAGAACTGAGCGAGCACCTACTTCACACATTCGTTTATTCTGGAGTTGAGAGGATCCCCAGAAAAACCACCCATCCAACTCGTCAGTGCTACAGATGAAAAGAAAAAGGACACGAAGTTCCCTTCTGCACTTGGGGAACTTGTCTGCGGTCCTGGTTGAGCTGATGTATGTTCATCAACAGCCCTTGCCCTGAGCCAGACTCTGCCAGAGGCTGGAGCGACACAGCAGAATTACCATCATTCTCTGGTATTCAAGAGCCCCCAGTTTAGTCAGGGGAACAAAGAAGTAACGAAAGAACAGTGATACCCTTCCCTGTTCCAGGGCCAGAAGAAGCCCAGAGATGGGGATTCCCTGAAGGAGGAAGGCCTGAGCTGGGTTTCCAGGGTTGAAGAGTTCTACTGGCTGGCAAGGAGGGCTCAGGACAGACCAGTGACAGTGGGCGGGGGTATGAATAGCTCCATCCCTAGAGGCAGGAGTGCCTAATGACTCCTACCCCGTGTCACCAATGGCTCTGGGCTGGATTAAGATGGCACTTCTGAGGAGCCTTCCCCAACCCTATGAGCAAGAAGACCTCATGCCCCCCATGTAGTTGGAAATACACCACTACACAGGTCAACCCCTCCATGCCCTGACAGCGCGGGCCTTCTTCACAGTCTCTCCATTCGACGCACAGTGCCAGGCACAGGAGCCCCGTGGGACCATCACAACCCAGAGGCTGTACTGCCTTTGCTTCTTTTGGTGACTGTATCCCTCTGACCAAGAGCTTCGAGGAGTGGGGGCTAGGCTTAGCACCCAAAGCAGGCACGGTCTGAGGAAGTGAATAAAGGGTGAGTTTGGGTGCTGTCATAGCCTGCTGAGCACTGGTGAGCTGCATCCGCAGAAGATGAGGCTGGGGCAGTAAATGAGGGCCTAGGAGAATGGGCAGTGACAATCTGTGGTCACAGGGGCAGCATGAGGGGAATGGAGTAGGCTCCTTGAGGGTCAAGAGTGCACTGTATGCCCCTGGGAGAGCCAGGCTCGAGCAGCACTCTGTGGGCAGTGCAGCGACAGTGACTCAGGGAAACGCATAGTGCTCAGGTGGCGGCACGCTGGGAAAGCAGGGGGTGGGGCGGGTGACATCAATGGAAGTGGAAACTGTGCAGGCTGACAGCGGTATTTGGAAGCAGTCTCGGGCAAGTATTCTAACGATTAAGGAGAACACTTTCACATTATACGAATACATTAAGAGGGAAAGCTAGAAACCTTGTTCAAGTGCCTTCTTTCAGTGGCTCAAAGAACCACAGTGGTGTTATCCCGCATACAGTACAGCTGCTGAGTGTGAAGGAAGGGAAGGCATCAGGGTTCTTTCCCTGTGTTTGAAGAAAAATAATTGTAAGGGGCACCTCGCTGGCTCCGTCGGAAGAGCATCTGACTCTTTTTTTTTTTTTTTTTAAGATTTTATTTATTTATTTGAGAGAGAGACAGTGAGAGAGAGCATGAGCGAGGAGAAGGTCAGAGAGTGAAGCAGACTCCCCATGGAGCTGGGAGCCTGATGTGGGACTCGATCCCGGGACTCCGAGCCGAAGGCAGAGGCCTTAACCCACTGAGCCACCCAGGCGCCCCAAGCATCTGACTCTTGATCTCGGGGTCATGAGTTCCAGCCCCACACTGGGTGCAGAGACGACTTAAATTTAAAAAGAAAAGAAAAGAAAATTACTGCCAAAGGGGGCCTTGCCTAGGCCCCCACTTCAAGCGTCACCGGAACTGCGCAACAGGACCCGCACAGGCGCCACGGCCATTTCAGTGTGTTATGTCTCTTCGCCAGAATTTGAACCAGAACTGTCAATGACTTTGTTAGTGAGCTCTAATCACGTAGCTTTGGTGTGGTCTACCCCTCCCATTTTCCCTGTAGCAACGTTTACTTTTTACAGTGTGACTTGTAGAACGTAGGAGTCTTTCAGGAACGCACGTACCACACTGAAGCACAAGGGCCCTCTCAAACCTTAAGTATCTACGAGGCAGGAAAGAAGGCTCTTGAATAATGAAACATCATCTAGTAACTGTGCTTCTAGAACACAAACGTTAGATCAAATCTTTCCTTTAATCTAGCGAAGGAAAATCAGAGTTGCGGGCATCTTGTTTTCAAGCCGCATTACTGTACCCCAAGGGGCCTGGTGGAGAGAACTGCCTGTACTTTCACAAGGAAAGAAACCTCCAGTAAGCCCGCAGAAGGCTGCCCTGGGAAGCTGTACCTGGCACTCGTGTGACACCAGGCCCCTGTACGTTACAGGGGTGCCGGCAACCAACAGCCGGCAGGTGCGGCTGGCCAGACACCTGTGACTGAGGAGGGACTACTCAACCCCTAAGGATTTCAGATGAAAAAGATACCAGGTGAAAGCAGCAGCTAACAGGTGTTTTTCACCTGCATTGGAATCCAGCCCCCTCCTGAGTGAGCTCCCGGAATCCTTCCAGAGGCACAGCAATATCCTGGCCCCATTTCAGTCATGTTTGCACAAGGCCAGTTTCAGGATACAGCATTTCTCAGCACGGTTCATGTCTAGTCACCCATTCCACTGAGCTGCAGGAGGAGGCCAAGTCCCACAATGAGGACATGACCCACGGGGCCAAGGCAGGGGCTACTCCCCGGGCGAATGGTCGGGCACCAAAGGGGAGAAACGGCAGTCTTGCAGCAGCTACCTCCACCCTGCCGCGTCGTTCACTCCGTGCCTCCAACTCCCTCTACCTCCAGCATGCGCTGCAGACTCCCAGAATCAAGGAGGCTTCTGTGCACGGAACAGTAAAGGCAGCCGCGCCTGGAGATGCCAGCTGCAGTTCCTTTAAAGATCTGAGAGAAATCCAACTGGCACAGGAAGAGAGTGTCTCAGTGGTCTCTGGGGAGCAACAGAGTAAATGGGGTTCAGCTCCAAGGCTATTGGCAGTAGAACCCGAAGTTCAGCGGCTCTGAATTCCGTGTATTTTTAAATACTTCAGCTTTCAGAAGATGCAAGAGAAGCTGTGTTTTGAAAAGCTAAATAAAATACAGCTCGTGATCGTCAAAGGGAGCTCCCTCCGCAAATGAAGGCGCCGGGCCCTACGACAGATCTCACGTCCACAGCATGTGTCTGTCGCACAGTGGGGAAGAAAAGCAGGTTTACACAAACATTGCGACCGCGGAGAACGGCCAGGCAGTCCCTCTAAAGGTCAAACACAGAGTTCCCACAGGACCCAGCATCTCCACTTTAGATGTAGACCCAAGAACTGGAAACAGGGACCGGATGAACCGCACACCCGTGCTCAAGGCAGCGTGGTACACAGGAGCCGAGATGCGGAAACGGCCCGAGGGCCCGAGGACGGATGACTGCGCAAGCAAAACGTGGTCCATCCACACAATGGAATGTTATTTAGCTTTAAAAAGAAATGAAATTCTGGCACAGGCCACAACATGTATGAACCTTGGGGACACTATGTGAGTGACATCAGCCAGCCACAAAAGGACAAATACTACCTAATTCTATTTACATGAAATGTTTCAAATTGGCAAATCCACAGAGAGAGAGTAGATCAGTCATTACCAGGGGCTGAGGGTAGTGGGTAATAGGGAGTGACTCCTAATGATTGTAAAGTTTTGGGTGTGTGTGTGTGTGTGTGTGCGCGCGTGTTTTAGTGGTGATAAAATGTTCTGGGACCAGATAGAGGTAATAGCTGCGCAACATTGTGGACGTACTAAATGCCGGTGAACTGTTCACTTTAAATGGCTGAATTTCCCAGTATGTGAATTGTATCTCAATTTTTCTAACACCCCACTAAAATGACAGCTGACTCTATTACCCTAAATCGTAAAGGTAGGTTTTACAATGCCCAAGCAGTGCTCAGAACCCACAGCTGTCTCCAAGCAACCCTGTCTGGCTAAAAGGTAGAGCCCAGGAAATCAACACTGCCGCCCATCTGAGAGAAAGAGGCCCGCGTAGGACGGAGGGTGATATACGCCAGACTAGACCAAGCCGATGTGCATGCCATCTCTGAAGCCTAGGACATGGTAACCATGGCAGCTGCAAAGAATTTAGTTCAAGAAGTTTAATGACATAAAAAAAGTTTAATGACTAGGCATTCAGCCAAGTTGAAGGTTGCTGGCGAAATATTCTGAGGGCATTTGATGAATCTTTTTTTTATTGTGGTACAATGCATGTAACATAAAATTTGCCATCAGCAGCACTTAGTACGTTCACGGAGTTGTGCAACCGTCACCACTAGCTAGTTCCAGAAGATCTCCCCGCCCCCGGAGGAAACCCCCTACCCATTAAGCAGCTACTCGCCCAGGTCGCCTTATTGCCAGCCCTCAGCAGCTACTCATCTGCTTTCTGCCGCTCTGGACTTGCCTATTCTGGACATTTCATATAAATGGAATCAAACGAGAGATGGCCTTTTGTGACCGGCTCCTTGACTCAGCGTCATACTTCCTAGGCTCATTCGTGTTGCAGTGCACATTGCGACTCGAACGGCACGCTTCGTCCGTGCGCCTGCTGACGAGCAGCTGCCGGGTCTCTGCCTTTTAGCTGCTCTGAACGTCTGCATGCAAGTTTTTGCATGAGTCCGTTTTCAGTTCTCTTGGGTCTACACCCAGAATGGAAATGCTGGGTCATATGGGAATTCTATGTTTAACCTTTTGAGGAACTACCAGGCTGTTTTCCACAGGGTTTCCTCTGGTGTTGAAATGGGGCTGAAAATGGTCTGGAGCTAGACAGGAGTAGAGTAGGGTAGTGGCACTTTTAAAGTGCTGCCACTCTGGGACGCTCAGCAGGTAGGGACGAACTTTCAACCAAAGTCATCACAGGAAGACCAAGGGGCGGGGCACGCACAGGGCAGTGTCGCAGCCGCTCGCTCACTCAGTAGCTGACAATTCCTCTGGACACTGAGGATGAGCTGTGCTCGGGCCAGGAATGCTACAGCAAGAAGACAAGCTGCACCTATGTCTTTATTTTATTTTATTTATTTATTTGGGGGGAGGTCGGGTAAGGAGGGAGGGAGAGAGCGCACACATGAGCAAGGAGAGAGAGGGAGAGGGAGAGAATCTCCAGCAGACTCCGCAGAGCCGACCTGGGGCTCCATTCCAGGACCCTGAGATGACCTGGGTCCAAACCAAGAATCGTAGACTTAACTGACCGAAGCGCCCAGGCACCCCCTACCTTCCATTTCTTATTTTTCTCTGATGTGGTCTTCCGAGCAGAGTCGGTCATGAAACCACTGCAATTCTACCATGTGTTGTGACAGGGGAGATACCGAATTTAGGGGAAGAACTCTGGAATACGGACGCAGGGGCAACAGGATGGCCTGATGATGTGAGGTTACTGGGGCTGGGGTGGGGGCAGGGCCCAAGCTGGTCAAGCCGGTGAGGCTGTGGTCAGGAAGCGGCTTCCCCACGGCTGCACCACGAAGGCAACTGGAGAGGGAGCTGGCCGGGTGAGTTAAGAACGGGAGAAAACCAAGAACCCAGTCCTCACCACTGATGTTTCTGCTATTTTCTCTCTTCTCCTGGAAAGCCCATGTTGTTTGAATTTGCTCTCCATTCTCTAGCTTTCACATCTGGAAACTTCTCTTCCATCATGTCCTCAAGTGCCTTGGCTCCTGTGCCACGGGGTGCTCACAGTCATCACGTGCATGAACGGCTGGACACCTCCAGCGACAAATACGACAAATATGACAAATACCCAGTCCTCAGCATACCAACGGCCCGTCTCCACATGCGCTCACGTTACACTTGCCTTTTTGGGCCCAGCAATACGTTCCCACAGCTGCTTCTTCCCCGACTCATCCATTGATACTGGTTTCTTCTTACCTTTGTATACTTTATGTAAGTTTTATAGGTTTTCATCAAAGCGTTGGCTGCTTTTATCAAAAATCAGAATTGCCAAAATAAATTTTCAACAGAGGCAATGTATTTTTTTGGGGAAAAGAGGCAGAAAGGAAATCTCTAATAATGGAAGCGAGAACTCTGTAAGAGCCTCTCACTAGGATAGGTCACCTCCTACCTGCATTCTTAACAAGGTTCTTCTTCCCAGTGATGACATCTGAGCCCACCGAAACAGCCAACGACATAGAAAAAAAAAGGGGCAAATCTGCCAGTGCTGGCGAACAGGAAGGGAGCCACTGACGGCTGCGGCAGTCTGAGCGTCTGCGCTGTTCTCCCCGGCTCAAATACAGGAGCGCAGGAGGGACCCACCAGGAAGGTCTGTGGATAGGATTCCCCAACAGAGCCCTAAGAAGTCCTCAAGGCCAGAATAACAGGACCCTGGAGCCAGGCCGGCTGGAGTGCAGTCTGCTGGTGGCAAAAGGAAGGGTCTGGAATACCACTCATACCCTCCAAAGAAAGGCCAGTAAGAGGCTGAGGCTTCCCTGGGCACTGCTGAGAAGGGGGACAGCAGAGAAAGGCTGCAGTGCCCCAGGGAGCCTGCATGGCTGGGATACCCAGAAAGCTACATCACAGATATGGATGGAGACCCCATTTGTCCCAGCAACCTCCCCGGGGTACACCCTGGGTCCCCATCCTATACTGGCCCTGGTTTTGGACAACAGGGTTCAAAGCCATGGGGGAAGCACTGGACAAGCAGAAGGGACGAAATTTCTACCCCACAGACAACATGCCTGGAGACAAGTATCGGCGCGTTCAGTCACTCCCCTTGTCTGAGTGCTAGCCAGGGAGAAAATGCCACGGGGAGCCCGGACACTGTTCTTCCGGTCCAAAGCCCGCTGGAACCCCCTTCAGAGCCTGATGTTTACCTAGAATAAAAGCATCCGAGAACAGCCAGAGAAAGTGTAGGGGACAGGGTCGTGACTTGCTTCCCATGACCACTGCATCACATGCCACACGACAGAATCGATTCCACATGGACTAGAGAAGCTTTAAATGGCTGGTTACAACCTCCCCCATACTTGCTCTCTCCCAACCTCTAATAAAACTGAGAATCAAAGGTAGGAGGAGGTGTGAAGGGAAGCCTCCCTCAAACAAAGGGACATAAAACCTACTCAGCAGCCTACTGGAGCTCTGGCCCCTGTCCCACCCGCCGAAGCCATGCTGGGGAGCTGAAAATACCCAGAGACCTCAGGCAGTAAGCTGGAGAGAAACAACTGGGTGGGGAGTCTGTCACTTTTTCCATTTCAACCCAGGAACTACAGAATCTCCTGCTGGGAAGTTCCCAGAAAGCCGGGTGGGCTCTGTGGGAGGCGACCGCTCTTGGGTACATACAGACCCAGGGAACCATGCAGAGCCTGAGCTGCGCCCTTCTCCCGCATCCCTGTGGAATGGCACATACGTCCCTCAAGCAGCTAGACTGAGCCTTGGCATAAGACATTTACTACCTCTCTCTGGTCAGAAAGACGAATCCAGATACTGCCGAAGACTACCGAAGGGTACAGCTTCTTTGACCGCACAACACCAAGCTCAAGACAGCCCGGGGGGAGACAGCAGTGAGAAAGGATGCCAAGAGACCAGGAAGAAAAAGCCAAGAACTCCCCCGCTGTACCAAAGCAAACAGAGTATCTGGAAATGACATGGTAACTTTGCAAACATATTATGGCAAAAAGAAAAAAAAAAGGGGGGGGGGACAGCTTAGGAAAGGCAAAGTCGTTCACCAAGAAGAGAATACGCTGCAAGGAAAAGGAGGAGATTCTTCACAACTTTGTGGGAGCGCGTTTTCAATAAGAATTCAAAGATGAGATGATAAAACACCGTGAGAAGAAAGAGGCAAATTCCCAACCTAGACAAACTGCAGACCAAAGCACATCATTATGGAACTAATAGATACGTTTAAAAACAGCCAGAATATACATAGCTGAAAGTCAGATCAGACAAACAGTGAACACAGATGAAAACAACGAAAGCTACAGCACTTAGAGCAGAGCTAACAGCACTGGAAGAGAGACAAAGACAATCCAACAGAAGGATAATTTGTGTTCCTGTAGTAGGGAGCCCCAGAATGGAACAGAAGATGCTACCGAAAATACAAGAGACCAGACCTGAAACAAAGATGAGCTACATTTGTACCTTGAGAGAACACAATGTGTTCCCAGGAACATGTGACAAGGAACACTTAGCAGTGAGACAGACTCTGGTCAACCTCCTCAACTTCCAGGATAACAGAAAGAACACCCAGGCATTCCGAGGGGGAGAAACAAACACAAACACCTTCCAAGGCAGAAACAGCAGAGGACCGGGGCGCCTGGGTGGCTCAGTGGGTTAGAGCTTCAGCCTTCAGCTTGGGTCATGGTCCCAGGGTCCAGGGATGGAGCCCCAAGTCAGGCTCCACGGGGAGCCTGCTTCCCCTCTCTCTGCCTGCCTCTCTGCCTACTCGTGATCTCTCTGTCAAACAAATAAGCAAAATCTTTAAAAAAAAAAAAAAAGAAAGAAAGAAAGAAGAAAGAAACAGCAGAGGACCAGGAGTGCATAGCACCCACACAGGCGCAGGGCAGCGCAGGGCAGCGCAGGGCAGCGCAGGGCAGCACAGGGCAGCCGTGAGTGACACAGGCCCGGAGACAGTGGGCAAGGAGCTCACGACCTGGCAGCGCCGTCCATGCCACACTCGCGGGTGTGCACACGCTGCGCACAGAGGGCTGCGAGATGGGCAGGGGCCTGAGCCCTGGGGGAGCCCTCTCTGAGGGGAGCCTGAACCCAGGCCCGAAGGAAGTGAGGGGTGAGGGAGTGGGTCATGTAAAGCCGGGCCCAGGTACAAGGAGCAGCAAGAGCCACGGCCCTGAGCCAGGAACAACCTGGCCTATTCTAGGAAAGCGGAGAGGGGTGGGCTGGACCCCAGGGAATAAGAAGGGTCCGATGAACTCAAAATGAAGTGGGCCAGCCCGAGTAATTTTCAGGGCCCAGTCCAAAGTGAAAACGCAGGGCCTCTGCTTAATAAAAATGGAGGCATTCGAGATAGCCACAGTAGAGCAATAAACCAAACCTGGTTCTTCTAAGGCCGGGCCACTGTGTAGGCTACAGGCCCAGGAAGCTGGCTTTTCTTCCAGGCAATGGACTTCGGATTTCACTCTGAGAGGGTAAGAGGCCCCCAGAGGGTTTTACTCTGAGGACGGACATGACCAGATGAACAGTTTAAAGCACTCACACTAATGATGAAGTCACAGCGTGTGAGGCGGGGAGGGCAGGGAGGCGAGAGCTCCCGCACACACAGAGACGGCAGGGGCTGCAGGATGAGTTCGTGGTCTGGGCGCTGAATGTTTATCAGGGACTGACATCCGGGAAGAGAGGGGCAGGAAGCCGGCCCGGCAGAGCTGAAGTGCTCCACAGGCCCGACACGGCTCCTGCACAATTGGACAGAGAAGGCAGCGGTATGTGGGGGTGGTCATATCCCCACCTGGCTCCGTCACCTGGTGCTGCCCCGGAAACGGTGGTATGACCTTGGCGAGGAGCCTTTTGCCACTGAGGCCCAGCAAAGTGCAAAGGACCTGCAGGCCGCCCGCTAACCATGCTCCCGGTACAAGAGCCTCCAGGCCGGTGATTCGGTGGCCGGTCTAGATGCTGGCAGTGGAGGGCACATGTGCACTGGGGGCAGGGGGAGCACAGACCAAACATTCTGACTTCCAAATCGGATGTTTTCAACATTGAGGCATTTCACCTTCTAAAGATCTAAAGGGCTGTTGGATATGTAAGGCTGCAGTTTGGGGAAGGGTCTGGGCTGGGGACAGGCATCAGGCGTCCTCAGCACCGAGGTCCGAAGAGGCAGGTGAGTGACAGAGGCACATGGACGCCAAGTGTGGACAGCCCTCCCCCCCACTATCTGTGGCTGTGATAAAAAGCAGTCAGCAAAAGAGACAGAGGAAATGAAGTATGATAACAGGTATCTTCCCAGATTACTGGTGGCAAGTGACAGACCAGCTCTAGCGGATTTATGCAGACAAATATTTGAATAATAGGCTATTGGAAGATAACAGGTGGTGATGTCCCCATGATATAAATGTACTTAATACCACAGAACGCTACACTAGCAAATGGTTCAATGGGTAAATTCTGTCATGTATATTCTACCGCAATAACAAAAATTAAGGAAAAAAGGCTAGTGGGTGGCCAGACGGTCCTTAGAAGGTTGGAGGAATAGGGTGGAGTGCACGTGGCTAGAAACAGTGTTCCAGGCAGGCACAAGGCGGCTAACACGGTCTCTGCCACCCTGCAGGGGGCAGCCCTGACCACCAGCACCACGGCCACTTTGTGGCCCAGGAATCTGTCCTTTCAGCATCCTTTCAGATGCTGAGCTAGGGCTCCTCTGCTGGCTACGACCCCCTCTAAGGATGGGTCTGAACACGCCACTCACACCCATGCCCTTGTGCAGGCCTCAGGCAATTTACTTTGTAAAGGGCCAGACAGTGAGTGTTTTGTGTGGCAGACCGGAGGGTCTCTGGCAGAGCAGACGCAGCATCTGCTTGGTACACTGGGAGAACAGCTACAGACAAGCATAAAGGAAGGGGCAGAGCTGGGCTGCAATAAAACTTTATATATAAAAACAGGCAGTGGGCCAGATTTAGCCTGGGGCTACAGTTTGCTGACTGCTGCTATGGCTCATAGGGAAACTGAAAAGGGAAGCATCCAGGGGCGCCTGGGGGGCTCAGTGGGTTAAGCCTCTGCTTTGGTTCAGGTCATGATCTCAGGGTCCTGGGATCGAGCCCCACATCAGGCTTTCTGCTCAGTGGGGAGCCTGCTTCCTCCTCTCTCTCTGCCTGCCTCTCTGCCTGCTTGTGATCTCTTGTCTGTCAAATAAAATCTTTAAAAATAAATAAATAAAATAAAAAGGGAAGCATCTGGCATTTAAGCGACTAGTCAGGTCACCCAGCCTCCCATCAAAGTCATTAAGGTGTGGGGGGGAGTCCCCCCACACAGAGGGGGGCTTAGATGTGAGGTGAAGTGTCCAAAGAAAATAAAACTCAGCCAGTGACGCTGCACCAGGAAAGGGTGGGGTCCCCAAAGGGACACAAGGGAGGAAGGGTTTCCAGGAAGGAACAACCATGTCAAGAGGAAGACTCACCACTGGCCATGGCAACATGGACGTCTGCCAGGGAACATCCACTGGGGGTAATGAGACTGCTCTGTGGACTATGGGGAAAGAAAACTTCCATGAACTGGGCTGAGCAGAGTAGGAGGTGAGGAGGGGAAGGCAAGTAGTCAAGTCTAGAAAAGCTTGCCCAAAGGGCTAATAAAACTGGGAGGGAAATGAGGAGGGAGTGCTCAGTGAAGATGGGAAATTCTAAAACTCGTTCATATGGTGATGGGCATGAGTCATGTGAGAGGAAAGTGACAGGGTCCCAGGGAGGGTGGAATCTGTGAGCTCAGAGCACAGGAAGTCTTTGTTACCAGGAGAGCTGTCCGTAACGGTCTGTTAGAGCTCTGTGGGTAGAGCAGTTTCCGGTGATGGCAAATTCCAAGCTGTGATTACAGCAGTGGGTGGCAGAACTCACTGGAACAGAGGAGGGCTTACGGGCCGTCTACATGCATACGTAAGTCACCTGTGGGATGGAAGGGACTGGGATAGAGACACAAAGACTGCAGGCCTGGTACCAAATCCTTGGCAGAGGGGGACTGCCTGGGCAGTGAACAAGCCTGCAACAGGAGGTGCGTGGGCCGGGAAAGCTGAGTGGCAGGAGTGTCACAGCCGTGCTTTTCAGGCGGACATGGATCCTGAACACAGAAGACACAGCTTCTCCTCCTGTCTGAGGCCCATGGGCTATGACAGTCTGCAGGCTGTTCTTCTAGCGTGAGGTACTGGTGGGGAGCCAGGAATGAAAGCAGCAGATCTAACCCAGATAAGGCCTGGGGGCCTACTTAGGGTTCTCTTCGGGAAGAGATACTTGAACTGAGTCTTCAAGAATAAGCAAGAGGGCAAATGTGACAAGGACGCAATGGACACAGCCAGCAGCAGGAGAGCGGTTCTCTGCAGCCGAGGGTGCACGTATGAGAGAAAGAGCAGCAAAGAACGGAAGAGGACAGAAAGAGGCAGGGGTCACCTCAGAGGCCCTGATGCCATTAGAAGACAGGGGTGCCATTCTTGGGTTTAAAGCAGAGGAGTGAGATTTGGCTCTAGGGACCTCATGGAAGATAGAAATGTGTAGGAGAGTTGGCAAGTTATTGGAGGAGTCCTAGTGAGATGAGGGCTTGGTGGCAAAGGAAAGGATGTAGAAGACACTGGTGGGAGAAATGAAGGAATGCGGGCAGTGAAGAGTGTGGCAGGTTCCCCGCTTGCATGACTGCTGCTGCTATCGACGGTGACAGAGACTGAGGATGTGGCATCTGGCTGTTTCCTCTTCTGACCCACCCACCTTATTTTGGGGGAGGAAGGGGCGGTGGTGGGGGAGACAGTGGGTTGAGGAGAACAGGAAGGAGAAAAGAGGGCAAAAAACCTTCAGATGCCTTGTGTGGTAAAATCTGACCAATGCACATAAACACCCCATGTGCTTTTTCTAACAGGAAGCAAAACAAGTTTTCTTTCCCGCATACTTCTTTCTGTGCTCTCTGTCGCCACCTAACGGGAAGTCAGCTGAAACCCGAACACTTACCTGTGGACTGATCAGCAGGCAACAGGAGGCTCCTGAGATGGGGATGGGCGGACAGTATCTGGGTGCAAAAGGACCTCTCCAGCTAACTTTAGATGTCTGACAACACCTCTGGGGTCCATGGGACCACCTTCTGGAAGACCAGAGGGTCCTGGAGCTCCCAGAAATGTTCTTTCATTAATAATACCTTGTTCAAGAGCGCCTGGGTGGCTCAGTTGTTTAAGCATCCGACTGTTTGTTTTGGCTCAGGTCATGATCTCAAGGTCATGAGATCGAGCCCCATGTTGGGCTCCACACTCAGCACGGAGTCTGTTTGAGATTCTCTCTCCCTCTTCCCTTCCCCTCACTTGTGCTCTTTCCCTCTAAAATAAATAAATAAAATCTTAAAAAAATAATACCTTGTTCAATCTAAGATCATTACCGTGACTTCACTCCCAGGATCAACTATCAAACTGAAGTATTCTGAGGAAACCACTGTGTAGTTATCCACGGACCCGTTTGGTGGGACAAAAACTGGGGCACCTGAGCTTGGCTGAGTTCAGTTTTAGGCTCTAGTGTTTAATGTACCTCCTTTCCTTTAGGGTTATGGATTTGGGAATGCAAAAAAAAAAAAAATCTTCCAGTGAAAAGTCCCAGCTACCGGGACAAGATAAGAGCTGCACCCCCTGATGTGTATTCATATGGGAGAAGCGTTCCAGTGACCTATTAATAATCCCATCATGGGGGCCCGACCCTTATGTTCTCTTCTGACCCTAATTACCGCCCCAAAGCCCCAGCTCCATGTATTATCACTCTGGGGGTTAAGGTGTGAACACTGAATTGTGGGGGGAGGGGACACAAACCCACTTTTGTCCACAACAATGGTGATGTTTATTTTCTACTGTTAAATGGAAAATGAAAACGTGGTGGATGGCACTATGTACATTGTGTGATACCAATGAAACCCCAATCTGAGGGACGCCTGGGGGGTTCAGCTGTTTGAGTGGCGACTCTTGATTTCAGCAGGGAGACTGCTTGAGACTCTTTCCCCTCCCTCTCCTCTCCTCTCCTGTTCCCACAGATGCACGTGCCTTCTCTCTCTCTCTCTCATAAAAAAACAAAAACAAAAACAAAAACACACACACAATAAAGATGGGGCGCCTGGGTGGCTCAGTGGGTTGAAGCCTCTGCCTTCAGCTCAGGTCAAGATCCCGGGGTTCTGGGATGGAGCCCCACATCGGGCTCTCTGCTCAGCAAGGAGCCTGCTTCCTCCTCTCTCTCTCTGCCTGCCTCTCCACCTACTTGTGATCTCTGTCTGCCGAATAAATAAATAAAATCTTAAAAAAAAAAGAAAAAGAAGCAACTTCAATCCAACAGACAGTAGTAGCACAACAACGAGAACGTATTTCACGCCACTGAACTATACACTTAAAAACAGTCAAGATGGGGGCACCTGGGTGGCTCAGTGGGTTAAAACCTCTGCCTTTGGCTCAGGTCACAGTCCTGGGGTCCTGGGATCGAGCCCCGCATCGGGCTCTCTGCTCAGCAGGGAGCCTGCTTCCCCCTTCTCTCTCTCTGTCTGCCTCTCTGCCTACTTGTGATCTCTGTCAAACAAATAAATAAAATATTTTTAAAAAACGGTCGAGATGCATGAGCCCTGTGTTGGGCTGCACACTCAGCGCAGTCTGCCTGGGATCTCTCTCCTTCTGCCTTCCTGCTCATACTGTCACTGTCTTCCTCTCCCCCCCCCCTCTCAAATAAATCAATCTTTTAAAAAGTTGTCAAGATGGTAAATATGATATGCATCTTACACATTAAAAAAAAAACAATCCAAGAGAAGGCAAGAAAGAAGAAAAATAAAGAACAGAAATTATGGGAAAAAACGAGTGTACAAATACAGCGGGATAAGCAATCTAAATGCTTCAGCAATTAAACAGATGTTATTGGACGAAACAGATTCTTTTAAAACACAGCTATGTGCCATCTCCAAGACCTGCATCTAACTGGTAAGGACGCAGAAGCGAAGAAAATGAGAAGTGGCAGTGCTGACCAAAACCACAGGTGGTGCAGCACTACTGCCCATCAGATGTAGTGAAACTGAAGGCAAAAGCACTATTAATTATAAGGACAGTCACTTTATAATGCCAAAGGGTTCAATTCACCAGGAAGAGAAAACTGTTTCTGAAACTGAAAACCTGGGCGCCTGGGTGGCTCAGTCAATGAAGCATCTACCTTTGGCTCAGGTCATGATGCCAGGGTCCTGGGACGGAGCAGCACATCAGGCTCTGTGGGGAGTCCGCCTCTTCCTCTGTCCCTCCCAGCCCATGCTTGTGCTCTCTCTCTCCCTCACTCTCTGTCTGAAATAAATAAAATCTTCTAAAAAACCTAAAACGTGGCCTCAAAATAAGTAATACAGCCCAAATTAACAAAGCCCATTAAGAAACGGATGTGTCCAACAGCAGAGAACACTGAGACATGTGTTCCCCAGCAGTGAGTAAATCACACAGACAAAATGACAGTAAGAAGAAAGAACACCTCTGTAACCCAGGGAGCAAGACTGAGGCGCTGCGCTTGCGCGGGCTCCCACCCTCCCACCGCGCAGCACACACTGCACGCAGGCTGCGCGCACTTCTCCGCGTGCTGCAGGGGCTGGGGTTACGTGCACTACATTCTCAGACCATACTGCAGTTTAGCTAGAACTTGATTTTTTTTTTTTTACGACAGTTAACTAAAACAAAACAAAACAAAACACAAAGCCACATGCTTGGACATTTAAAAAAAAAAAACATTTCTAATAACTGGAGGGCTGTCAAACAAAGACTCATAAAGGGAATTGAAAAACGTTTTCAGCTGACTTAAAGTGATGACACCAGACATCAAAACTTGATGCGCGGGGCGCCTGGGTGGCTCAGTGGGTTAAGCCTCTGCCTTCAACTCAGGTCGTGATCTCAGGGTCCTGGGATCGAGCCCCGTGTTGGGCTCTCTGCTCAGCAGGGGGCCTGCTTCCTCCTCTCTCTCTGCCTGCCTCTCTGCCTGCTTGTGATCTCTCCCTCTCTCTCTGTCAGATAAGTAAATAAAATCTTTAAAGATTTATTTACTTATTTGATAGACAAATCATAAGGAGGCAGAGAGGCAGGCAGAGAGAGGAGGAAGCAGGCTCCCTGCTGAGCAGAGAGCCCGATGGCGGGACTCGATCCCAGGACCCTGGGATCATGACCTGAGCCGAAGGCAGAGTCTTAACCCACTGAGCCACCCAGGCGTCCCGATAAATAAAATCTTTAAAAAAAAAACTTGATGCGTGCAGCTGCGAGAGCCTGCAGGTCAGCCTGGAACGCTTGTATTTGGAAAGAAGGCTGGAAATCAATGAGCTAAGTTTACAATTTGAGGAGCAAGAAAAAGAAAAGCAGAGAATGTTCTCCAAGAAAGGAGAAGACGTGACAGAGAGAAAAGCAGAGTGTAATGAGCCATAGGCGCACAGCAGTACAGGCCAGTAATGCCAGCAAGTTCGATCTTTGAAAAATAAAACCAACAAAATTCCACCAAGACAGGGAAAACAGAGAAGGTACAAGTAAACAACACTAGAATGAAAAAGGAGACATAAATACAGATGTTGCATAAGTTTATAAAAGTTACGCACAACTACATACTAGTAAATTTAGTGACAGATATAATGGACAAAAATATACCTTAGCCACACTGACCCGAGCAGGTGCAGGGAACATAAAATTAGGTTTCAAATTGTGTGTACGTGCACAGAGCACCTCACAGGAAATATATCAGACCCTGGAAGCAGCTGTTCCCCGCAGAGAGGCCAGGGTGGCACAGACAAAGGGTCACCCCATGGCGTGCACTTCCTGAGTTATGAACGGTGTGCATGGGTCACCCGTTCAACAGCAGAGTCAAACGCACTGGCAGACAAGGTAAGGCCCCCACCCGGCTGGGTGTGCAGGCGGGCCCTGCAGCTGGGGAGTCAGCAAACCCCATTATCAGTCGGCACTAGGTCTTCTTTCTCCTTCTTTCTGTTCATCTTTACAAATTTAGTACATAGAAATGGCATCTTCTTTGTTTTCAGGGGTGCCTCTATCACTGAGACAGAATTCTCCTTTCTTCACTGGCCACCTGCATCTCTTCTATAAACTTCCCGTTCACGCTCTCCATTGGTTAGTGGTGACTAGTGGTAAGTTAGCAATAAGAACTGTTACATTTGGGGCGCCTGGGTGGCTCAGTGGGTTAAGCCGCTGCCTTCGGCTCAGGTCATGATCTCAGGGTCCTGGGATCGAGTCCCGCATCGGGCTCTCTGCTCAGCAGGGAGCCTGCGTCCCTCTTTCTCTGCCTACCTCTCCATCTACTTGTGATTTCTCTCTGTCAAATAAATAAATAAATAATCTTAAAAAAAAAAAAAAGAACTGTTACATTCAAGTTTAGGCTGAAAAGGAAATTTTTAAATTTCCCCAACTCACAATAAACAACTAGGGAGCAGCCCAAGATCACTGCTCCCCACGCCCAGTCGGAGGCGTGACGCCTAGGAGTCGTCTCTGGACGGCGATCTGCAGCAGAACTATCCAAACCCTTCAGACTCACCCAAATCCCGTGAAACTGCACCCAAGCATGCTGCAAGCATGCGCATTCACCGAACAGCCTGTCTGTCAAGCACCGGACCCTGGCGGTGGCCGGGGTCTGCGCAGAGCCTCGCTCAGAGCGGGCACTAACAGTGCTTCCCGCCCTTCCTCACCTGTTTTCCAGAACTCCAGAAGTTCTGGAGAAAGCTTTCCAGTTGAGGCACCATCAGTTCTCCTACAAGTCCATGACCCAGACAATACATGGTCCAGCCCAGAGCTCACAGCAGGACACTTTTCAATACTCTTACAGTCATCACTTTAGAGTCTCACAGGGGTCAGAACGCAGCAGGGCTACCAAAGGCAGCACTGAGGCTCGAGGAGGAAGAAGTGACTTGATGGCTAGCAGGTGCAGGCTGGGATTTAATCATAAGGTGACTGGCTCAAAACCCTATGCTCGTCCACTACACTTCAGATAAAATTGTGAAAGTTGCATGTTTTTACCCTGCCTAGACCTCACACACTGCAGCAAGTCCCGGGTCACAAGCAACAGAAAGCAACTCTAGTTAACTTCAATCACAAAGCAGTTCTCTGGCAGATCAGGAAATGGAGAGACGACTCATGAACTAAGACCAGAGGAGCAGCTGCACCACTGAAAACACAGCCAAGATTGTACTAAATAAATGGGCCACGGGGCTGGGACACCCACCTCGGGCACCACCACCGCCTCATCCCTGGACTGGCCACTACTGCTCGCTTCCTGAGGCGTGTGACACGACCACGACTTCTCTCAAGAGTCTAAGTGCCTGAGGATAGCATGGGTTTGGCCAAGCTTGGGGCTCACTATCGTCCCGTGGCTTCCAGGAAGCAAGGAGAGGGAAGACCTGTCACCTGGGGCAGGCACTGCCAGCAGCTATCCCTCTGCACCCAGGTTCACCACTGGCCTTCCCAACAGGACCCCGCACTCAACTAAGGAAAGACATTTTCCAGCTTCCCAGCAGAAATGGGATGACTTTCTGGCCAAGGAGATGGTGGCAGACTGCATTGCTCGTCCTGTTCTTCGTGTCTGCTCTTGCCCCATGGACTGTGGGCAGACCAGCCTCCTCGCCCACTGGCTCTGCACTTGCTCATATGTCTGGCTTCCACTGATGAGACTGAGGAGGAAGAGACTTAAAGTGGCTTCTGTGTCTCTGCTCATTCCTTTCGGGAATGACATCCGCCTAAGAAGAGACTGTCCCTGACAGCTGTTTCTCCCTCTCCGCTCCTGGAACGACAGGCTTGGGAATAGAGCTGAACCCCATTTGGCAGCTGACCTAGACCTATGAGTGTGAAATAAATAATTGCTCTAGTCACTTTTCGTTCCTCAGTCACAACTGACAGATGTGGAGACGGAAATGGAAGTTACTCAGTGGGACTAGAGGGTGAGCCCGCAAGTGCTCTTCTGCCCCTCCTCCACACCTCCTTCCTACCTTGAGGCAAGGATGTGACAGCTAAGCCTGCAAATGCCATCCTGTGACCATGGGCAGCCTTGTGGATAGAAGGTACCTGCTTACGGTGATGGAAGAAAAAGACTGAGGGGCCCTGGATCCCAGATACTTCTGGAGCCTCTGCAGTGGCCATGGACACGCTGCCTCCAGACTTCAGGGCAAAGGAGAGAAGTCAATTAATCCTATCATAGGCTTTCTTAAGTAGAAACTAAGGACCACTTCTACCTAAGGGCCACAAAATGAGAGATTCAACACCAAAAAAAAGTATAAAGGTGTTCAGAAACGAACAAAACCCACACCAAAATGTCCACAATAAACCACATGTGAGGTTCACTTGTTACATGGCTTTTTCACCAAGTTATCACAATCACTATAACTCAAATCACTGAAAAATGACAAAATAAATTCTGAGATTCTTTCTATTTCTGTTAGCTAAAAATGCAGCCTTGATTTGTTTTTTAAGTGAATCCAAGAGACAAAAATAAACCCAGATAATTCAGAATGCATTGAGGACAACACATATGCCTACTATGTGAGAAGCTCCCAGCATTATTTATTCTAAGAAAACTTGCTTTACTGCAAGAAATATAAAGAGCTTAAAAGTAAAACAATTAATGACGTAACACACTACCTCCTCCAACACCAGATTCCTTTCCTTGCCTTCACAGTAGCAGGTGGCATAGCCCGACCAGAACAAAACCAGAAACACCATATATTGCTGAGACTCTGAAAGTTCAATTAGCCAGAGCATTCTGCTCTCCCAAACTAGAGCCACCGAGCAGGACAACGAGCAGCCCCAGCCTGCGGCGTGAGCCTGGACACCGGGTCCAGGAAGCAGGCATACATACATGTGGGCCTGGAGGCCATCTGGTGAGCCAGAAACTCTCCCCTTACGACCCCTGGGAGACTCAGGAGGCACTCCATCAGCCGCTCGTGCTGGGCACCATACTACACGGGAACATCCCAAGGAGCTGCTTGGGGTCTCTGCTCCAGAAGCTCGTAACACACTAGGGAAAGCACAACATGCCAGAAAACCACTGTCCTTTTTAGCTATGGGGGCTACCCTGGATGTCTGCAGGGGTCTTTACGGGCCCAAGGAGGGGAGCGGTCAGGCTCCTTAGGCCTGAGAGCTGGGGTGGGCAGTGTCAGCCTCTTCTCAGGAATCAGTTCCTGAGGTTCTGCCCAGTTGGGTGAAAAGCCATAAAGGCCATCCTCACGGGTACTTTAAGCAGCACATCTGTTGGTAAAACACAAATGTTGTTACACAAATACGAAGTCACAGATTGCAAAGACACCTGACAGTCTTTAAAACTCATTTCTCTGGTTTTGCAAAGCTACAACTGGAAAATCATGCTGTTAAATTATACACTCATAGAAGATGTATGTTTAAAAAGTGGGGGAACCGTATGGGTGTTATTTAGGCTTTCATCAATTTGTTCCATGTTTTTGGATAACTGCAAATCCCCAAAAAGTAAATCAAAGTAACCATTCCACATATCTGCCCTTTATGTGTACTTTCTGACTCCAGAAGGTTGGTTTGATTAACCCATAAACAAAACCGTTCCACTTGGCCACAGAGAAGCTAATGAGTCAACAGCAGAGCAGACTGCATTCTATTCTGTCCCTCTCAGCATGAGTCAAAATCTTAGGGCAAGGTCCCACTACAGAATTCGGTCATCCATCCACGCATGCAGTAAGTACGCATGATTCTAGGCACTGGATAGACAGCAGGGAAGAGGTTAAGAAAATCCCTGCCCGCATGGGGCGTGGATTCTAGTGAGAGGAAGAGGGCAGAGGGACAGAGAGAGAAAGAGAGAGAGAGAGAGAGAGAGAGAGAGAGAGAGAACACAAATAAAACCAATGAGTAAAACAGCATATGGCAGATGGTAACAAGTGCTAGGCTAGATAGGGGGAACTGGTGGGGTAGAGGCAGATGTCAGCTTTCGGGGAGGGCCACACTGAGAAGGCGACACTTGAGCAGACTTGAAGGAGACCAAAAAGGGAGCCGTGTGAAACCTGGAGGAAGAATGTCCACAACAGAGGGAAGGACAGGACTATACCCAAGGGTCCAGGAAGGGAGGCTAGGGAAGCCACAGTGATGGATGAGTGACAGAGAGTGGCAGGAGAGGTGATCACACCAGGCCACTGTAAGAACTTTGGCTCTAATTCTGAGGTGGGGGGGGCAGGGAGGGTCCTGCACGTTGCAGGACTGAACAGAGAGGCAGGCGGCAAGCAGCAAGATTGGAAGCTTGGACCAGGATGGGACCAGCAGAGACGGGAACTTGTCAGGAGAACAAACAGGGCCTGCGGACAAATGGGACACGGTGTGGGACACGAGCACCAGGCTTCCGGCCCAAGGAGCAAGAAGACCCGGCAAAGAGAAGGCAGGGGGAACTGGCGGTGGTGTCAAAGCCCAGGTCTGAACAGATACAGCGGGAGAAGCCCATCCGAAGACAAGCAGATACTAAGTCAGCACTGGGAGCATGGGTCTGGAGCTCAGGGGACCCAGTTAGCCTGGAGACATAAATTTGGCAGCCAGGGCTTTGCAAATGGTTGGAGAGCCATGACGCTGGATCAGATCACCTGCACAGTGTAGGTAGAGAAGTATGAGCCCAAGGCCCATCAACATCACAGGGGCCCAGAGGAAGACCCAGCACCCAGTCACGAAGGACTAGCAAGGGCCTCTGAATACAGCGGATAATCTTGCTCTGCAGGGATGATACAATTAAGATAAACATGGCTAGTCACCCATTCTGTTAGAAAGGGACCAAAGCTGTGGTTTGGAAGCAACGGGGGTCAGGGTCGGCCCCGCTGAGAAAGTAGACACTGCTGCAAAGTCTTGAGGGAGGGAAGGGGCTGACTTGTGCGGGTAACTGCGATCACCGACGCGGACAGGTTGGGAAAGAGAAGTAACAACCGACTCCTGGATTTAACAATAGGAAGGCCATCGTTCATGTTAGCGAAAGGCCTACTAGAGGGAGCTCAGGAAAGTGTGTAGAGACAGAGTGAAGTCCCGCCGGCAAAGGGAAGCAAAGAAGCTGGAAGGGGGGTGGGGTCAAGGGCCACTTTTGTCAAAGCTGGAGAAGCAGCAGCAGGCTTCAAGGGGGATGGGCAGGACCTGGCACTGCGTCCTCCTGACGCAGGAGAGGGCTGCAGAGACAGCAGGAACAGGAGCAGGAGCAAGGGCCGAGGAGAGGAGTGGGGTACAGGGCGGGAGGCAGATGCTGGCCCTGCTGATCTCTCTGGACCGCTTCCCTGCGCTCCGGGAACCAGCAGATGAGACAGCAGCCGCGAGAAGGTGTGATGGCCGATGAGGAGGGCAGGACAGGCAAGGAGAGACCGGGGAGCCGGCGTATGTTAGCCAGAGAAGTCCGGGGGCTCTCTCCGGCTGTGTGGCCGGTGATGACTGACTTTCATCAGGGTTAAGGTTTCGACAACACAGTATGACAAAGCATGAAGGTGGTGAGGCTGTGGAGGTGGCATGCCAGGGAATGACGACGACTGCCCGTGCCACTCACATCGGGAAGGACAGAGTGAGGATACGGGGAGGCCCGCCACAGGGAGCAGGTAGAGCCTTCAAGGGCACCTGAGCGCCTGCAAGGACAAAGGCTTGTTATCCAGCTGGGCACGGAGGTGCTCAGCTGCACACAGCTGGACACAGAAGGAGCTCTACTTTTGCAGATGATGGAAACGATTACGGGTGAGTTTTCTGGCACCAGCAGCTACTGTAAAAGTTGTCTGACTTTGAGAAAGAACAAAAAGTTGTGGCTATGCTTCAGAACATGTGCAGCTTTACGAAGCCATTTTTTAGTATATGTGCTGCCGAAGCGAGCACAACGAAGCCATTTTTTAAAAAAAAGATTTTATTCATTTATCTGACAGAGAGAGACACAGCAAGAGAGGGAACACAAGCAGGGGAGCAGCAGAGGGAGAGGGAGAAGCAGGCCTCCGGCTGAGCAGGGAACACAGTGCAGGGCTTGATTCCAGGACTCTGGGATCACGACCTGAGCTAAAGGCAGACAGATGCTCAACGACTGAGCCACCCAGGCACCCCAAGAAGTCATTTTTAAAAAAACAGGCACAAGTATAAGTACTTTCACAGTTCTCCCCCCCCATTTTTTTAAAGTAAGCATTATGCCCAATGTGGGGCTTGAACTCATGGTAGGTGCCCCAGCACTTTCACTTTTTAAATGTTTCATTTCCATGTCTAGTCACAGCACAAGGTACAAGGAGTATGAGAAGAGACTTAAAGGAACCCTTGTTTTTTTTTTTTAAGATTTTATTTATTTATTTGACAGACAGAGATCACAAGTAGGCATGTGACCAAAAGCCAAGGGGCACCCAGGACCACCAGGCAGCTGTCAGCCACTGGAAGAGTCAGGAAGGATCTTCCACTAGAGCCTCTGGAAGGAGTGGGGCCCTGTGACACCTGCATTTTGGATTTCTGGCCTCCAGCACTGTGTAAGCTCTAATTCTCACTAGACGACTGAACCTTAACCAAGGATGCATGTGACTTCAGGACATCTGGAGGGCTCAGTCGGTGAAGTGTTGGCCTTCGGCTCAGGTCACGATCCCAGGGTCCTGGGATCCAGCCCCGCACTGGGCTCCCTGATGAGTGGGAGGCCTGCTGCTCCCTCTGCCTGCCACTCTCCGTGCTTCTGCTCTCACTTACAAATAAATAAAATCTTTAAAAAAAGGTAAGGATCCATGTTACTTCTACCCTCTCCACCCTGACCGAAGAGGAAGTTCCCACCCAAAGTCCACCCTCTAGTGGCCACTCTCCATGCAAGAATTGCTTTTCCAGGGCTCTGTGCCCTCCTCCTCATGCAACCATGCTCTCACACCACCTGCCTGAAGGAGCCTCTGCGGCACCGTCGCCCTCCACCCCACGCTCATTTCTCCAGTCCCCATCACGGCTCTTCTCAAAGAGTTGTCTATACCTCGTCTCCACTGTGCTCCCCTCGGCAGCACATACACTATACCTGGTCTCTACTCCCTCACCTCCCACTCGCCCCAATCTGCCTTCTGTCCCCATTACCTCTGGTGAAGTTCACTACATCACAGCCACGTGCCTGCTTAAGATCCTTCATTACACACCGAACTGCACACACGCGTTTGCTACCTAGCCCTTCAAACCCTGAAGAAACAAAGTACAGATGTGGGAAGAGGAAGAAAACTCCAACAGAGAGGACAGCAGGTGCGGACTTCCAAACAGATATACTTCACAAATTTCCAGATGCTGGAAGGAGGCAGAGTATGCTGACTAATAGAACAGAGCAGAAGGTACTACAAAGGAGATGGGAACCCATGAGCCGGTTAGAACCCCGAAGAGGCTCTCGGAGAATCAGAGTAGACCAGGCACAAGCAGTGCCCCTTGGACTCTCATACACATGGATCACTCCTGGGGCTTCTGAGTGTCAGACTGTGATCTGGAAGATTGGGGCGGGGCACTTCCAGAAAGCTCCCAGGTGAGGCTAATGATACCGTGGCTGGATCAGTGGAGCACCTCTGAGTGGCAAGGTACCACTTTCTCCCATGGGCAAGAAACCAAAGGGTCTCTTCTAAATCCAGGAAGGGCTGGAATTTTCCCATCTTCCCAGTAAGGCTCCTGGCATGGCTGACAGGCCGAGGTGAAGCCCATCTCCATCTGGCCTCTGGGAGTCCATGGCACAAGGGCTGACTCCTATCTGCTTACCCTGCGAGGCCAACTCTGGTTAACCTGCCCCGCCCCCTACAGAACCCCTACTCCAAACCCTTGTTGCGGGAGAGACCCCACAGGAAACGGGAGACCCCCCCAGAGCAGAGGCGGTGCGCCGGCTACCCAGGCTGTTTGCTCCCAACCTGCATGGCTCTCTAGGGCTAGGGGAAGAGACCTGGCAGCATGGAAAAGAGAGTAACTCTGTCCCTAGAGGAAATATAATATCCTGGGGAAAAGTCTAGAAGACAATATAGCTATAAAACAGAACAGAAGCGTCCCCAAACAAGAAGGAAACAGACAATAAAAGAGTTCAGAGATTAAAAAGGATTAGCTACAAATACAAAACAACAGTAAGGCACTGTTTACAATAGGAAAAGGCTGAAAAGGATCCAAATGTCCGTCCAGAAAGAGCTGCTCCACTAGAGCGCAGTTCATTTACAGAGCAGAGTCTATGCAGCAGGCACACGGACGAGGAGGAGCAAACTCTGTACTGCCATAAAAAAGGAAAGAAGCTACAAGGATAGGGAATGTTCTCCAGGACAGACCAAGTGAAAACAAACTAAAAACAAAATGTGAAATGCCCATTATGCTAACCGTCTGGGTCACGAAGGAGAAACAAGAATGCGTGTGTACTGGCTTATCTTTTTAAGAGGAAACCCGAGACGGATGAGCAAAAACCTAAAATGATTACCTGTAAAGGGGGCGAAGAGGGGTAGAAACAGAAATGTTACTTTGGAGTATACATTTCTTTCTTTTTTTTTTTTTAAAGATTTTATTTGTTTATTTGACAGACAGAGATTACAAGTAGACAGAGAGGCAGGCAGAGAGAGAGAGAGAGAGGGAAGCAGGCTCCCCGCTGAGCAGAGAGCCCAACGCAGGACTCGATCCCAGGACCCTGAGGATCATGACCCGAGCCGAAGGCAGCGGCTCAACCCACTGAGCCACCCAGGCGCCCTGGAGTATACATTCTTATATAGGATTGGCTTAAAAAAAATTCAAGTCTGTCCTACTAGATCCAGTAGACGTCATCTCACATTTCAACGCTGCTTACGTGCACATGAAGTGTGGGCATACAAGCCATTAATAAAAAGAATCATTATTACAGGGGCGCCTGGGTGGCTCAGTGGATTAAGCCGCTGCCTTCGGCTTGGGTCATGATCTCAGGGTCCTGGGATCGAGCCCCGCATCGGGCTCTCTGCTCAGCGGGGAGCCTGCTCCCCCCTCTGTCTCTGCCTGCCTCTCTGCCTACTTGTGATCTCGCTCTCTGTCAAATAGAATAAATAAAATCTTTAAAAAAAAAGAATCATTATTACAATTGTAACTTACTACTCTACAATAATAACTAAGTGAACTCCGTACTGCCATAAAAAATGAGAGAAGCTACAAGGATAGGGGATGTACTCCAGGACAGAGCAAGTGAAAACAAACTAGAACAGAAAGTATTCAGTGAAGTAGCAATTCCCCATATTAAATTAGGCTTGACTTTTGAACCATTAAATATTTCACATATTCCAAAAAGAGAAAAAAGCCAACAATACTGAAAATAAACCTAGCTGTATATGAAATCAATAACATAACCACACAGAAAAGAACTATTCCAAGTGACTTTCCCCCAACATATTATAAAGAAAGTCAAATATACAGAAAAATTTAGCAAGCTGCACAGAGGACACCCACATTCTCATCACCTAGACTCTGCCCTTGTTGACACGGTTCATCTAGCCAGCAATCCATCTGATTTTTGATGCATTTCTAAGTTTGCACACCAGTACACCCAAATACTTTTGGCATGCATATCATTAACTATAGTTGAAAACTCATTATCATTTTCTTAGGTAAAATTTACCTCTAGTGAAATGACAAATCAAAGTGTATCATTTGATGAGTTTTGTCAAAGGCATTCATCTGTGTAAGCCAAACCTTTTTTTTTTAAGATTTTATTTATTTATTTGTCAGACAGAGATCACAAGCAGGCAGAGAGGCAGGCAGAGAGAGAGGAGGAAGCAGGCTCCCCCCTGAACTGAGAGCCCGATGTGGGGCTCGATCCCAGGACCCTGAGGTCATGACCTGAGCTGAAGGCAGAGGCTTAACCCACTGAGCCATCCATGCGCCCCAAGCCAAACCTTTCTTTTCTTTCTTTCTTTTTTTTTTTTAAGATTTTATTTATTTATTTGACAGACAGGGATCACAGGTAGGCAGAGAGGCAGGTAGAGAGAGAGGAGGAAGCAGGCTCCCCGTGGAGCAGAGAGCCCGATTCGGGGCTTGATCCCAGGACTCTGGGATCATGACCTGAGCAGAAGGCAGAGGCTTTAACCCACTGAGCCACCCAGGCGCCCCTAAGCCAAGCCTTTCTTAAGAGAAAACATCACTATGGTTCCCTGGTACCATTTCTCATTCAGTCGTACTCAACATCCTCATCAGCATCTGGTATTGCCAATTTTCAATTCTGGCCATTCTGGTGGGTGTGCAGTAGTATTTCATTGTGGTTTTAGTTTGCATTTCTCTGATGGGTAATGTTAAGCATGTTCTCATGGTCGTCATTCAGATGCCTTCCTTTGCGAAGTATCTATTAAAATCTTTTCCCCTTTTTATTATTGAACTGTGAGTTCTTTACATATTCTAAGTACAAGTCCTCTGTCAAATATATGATTTTCTATTTTCTCTATGACTTGTCTCAACTATTTTCTCAGTGATTTGTCTTTTCATCTTCTTCTTCTTCTTCTTTTTTTTTTTTTAAAGATTTTATTTATTTATTTGACACAGAGAGAGCAATCACAAGTAGGCAGACAGGCAGGGAGGGGGAAGCAGGCTCCCCGCCAAGCAGGGAGCCCGATGCAGGGCTCGATTCCAGGACATCGGGACCACAACCCGAGCCGGAGGCAGAGGCCCAACACACTGAGCCACCCAGGCGCCCCTGTCTTTTCATCTTCTTAATGGTAGCCACTGAAGAGCAAAAGTTTTAAATTTTAATGTTGAAGTTCCTAACCCTGGTACCTAAGAATGTGACCTTATTTGGAAATAGGGTCACTGGAGCTGTAATTAGACAGGTCATCCTGGAATAGGGTGGAACCCCAGTCCACTATGACTGGTGTCCTTATTAGAAGACAGCTATGTGAAGACACAGACACCTGAGGAAAACACCATGTGATGAGGAAGGCAGACACTACACTTATGCAGCTGCAAGTCAAGGAATATCAAAGATTGTCAGCAAACCACCAGAAGCTGGGAAGAGGCACGGAAGTATTTCTCTAGAGGTTTCAGAGGGTGCACGGCCCTGATGACACCCTGAGTTTTAAGCCACCCAGTCTGTGGTATTTTGTTACAGCAACTCTAGGAAACTAACATGGATAGGGTCAAGGTCCTTTTTTTCTGGTATATAACCATCATTTGCTATCATCCGGAACCATCTGGTGAAAAGGCTGTCCCTTCTCCCATTGAACTGCTCTGGTGTCTCTGTGAAAGATGAAAGGATCACTGCGGTACCGGGGGGGGGCTCAGTTGGTGAAGCATCCAACTCTTGGTTTCAGCTCAGGTCATGATCTCAGGGTTGTGAGACCAAGCTCCGCATCAGGCTCTGTGCCAGGCATTGAAGCCTGCTTCAGATTCTCGCTCTCCCTCTCCAATCCCCCCTTCTTGTTCTCGCTCTCTCAAACAAAAAAATGATCAAAGAAATTTGATCAGTTTCTGGGCTCTCTACTCTATTCCACTGAACTAGGTCTTTATCCTTATGCAAGTACCAAACAGTCTTCATTACTATAGATTAATAGTAAGTCAAAGTCAGGTAGAGTAAATGTTCCAATTTTGTTTTTCAATACTGCTTTGAATGTCTTAGTACTCTGCATTTCCATATACATTTTACACTCTGCTTGTCCATTTCTAGAAAAAGCCTGTAATTATGACTGGAATTACATCTAACCTACAGATCAATATGGGGGAACTAACATTGTAAATATCAGTCTTTCAAACCATGAACATAGTAAATCTTTCTATTTATTTAGGTCATTAATTTCTTACAGCAATGTTTTCAGTGTCAGTGTATAGACCTTATACATTTTTCATTAAATTATTCCCAATGCTACTGCATTATAAATTTTACTTTCCAATTAATTTTTGTATAATTGACCTTATGTCCTGAGACCTTGCTGAATTCACTTTTCAGTTGTAGTCGGTTTTTCTTTCTCTCTCTTACAGATTCTCAGATTTTCTACATTAACTTCAAAAGGAAACAGCTTTATCTCCTTTTAACATTAATGCTTTTTAAATCTTTTCTTGCCTTATCATACTGGCTAAAACCTCTACTACAATACTGAACATAAGTATTAAGAGTGAACACCTTTGCCTTGTCTCTGATTTTAGGGGTAGCATGTTCAATATTTTCCTATTAAGTATAGTTTATTTCAGCTTTCTTAAATTTATTGTATCAAATGAGAAAGTTCCCTTCCATTCCTAATTTGGTGAGTTTCTATTATGAACAGGCAGTGAATTCTGTCAAATGCTTTTCCTAAGTTTACTGAGATAATTATGTTTTTTCTCCTTTATTCTCTCTTTTCAAAAAGATTTTATTTATTTATTTGAGAGAAAGCAAGCGAGAGAGAGTGCACGCGCAAGTGCATGTGTGCATGCACAAGTAGGGTAGTGGAGGGATGGAGGGGGAAGGAGAGGCCCAGGAGAAGCTGACTCCATGCTCAGTGTGGAGCCCAACGTGGGGCTCAATCTCATGACCCTGAGATCATGACCTAAGCTGAAATCAAGAGTGGGCCACTTAAACAACTGAGCCACCCAGGTGCTCCCTCCTTTATTCTTTTTTTTTTTTTTTTAAGATTTTTATTTATTTATTTGACAGAGACAGACACGGTGAGAGAGGAAACACAAGCAGGGGGAGAGGGATAGGGAGTGGCAGGCTTCCCGATGAGCAGGGAGCCCGATGCAGGGCCTCGATCCCAGGACTCAATCCCAGGACTCTGGGATTATGACCTGAGCCGAAGGCAGAGGCTTAATGACTGAGCCACCCAGGTGCCCCTTGTTTATTCTCTTAATACAGCGAATTATAGAATGGTTTTTAATGTTAAGTCACATTTTTAAAAGATTTTATTTATTTATTTGTCAGAGAATGAGAGAGGCAGAACATAAGCAGGGGGAGCGGCAGGCAGAGGGAGAAGCAGGCTCCCCGCTGAGCAAGGAGACAGATGTGGGGCTCGATCCTAGGACCAGAGGATCATGACCTGAGCCAAAGGCACTTAACTGACTGAACCACCAAGATGTCCCACACCTTCCTCCTTTTCTAATATATGGACTTAAAGTTATAAATTTCCCTCGAAGTACTCCTATAGCTGCATCCTATAAGTCTTAGTACATTTAATTTTCATTATAATTCATTATTGTTTGTAATCTTTTCTAATTTTTCTTTTGACCTCTTATTTGACCCTATTCAGATATGTATTAATTTTTAATAAAGATTTTTATTTATTTATTTATTTGACAGGCAGAGATCACAAGTAGGCAGAGAGGCAGGCAGAGAGAGAGGCAGGGAGCCCGATGTGGGGCTCTATCCCAGGACCCTGGGATCATGACCTGAGCGGAAAGCAGACGCTTTAACCCACTGAGCCACCCAGGTGACCCTAGATATATATTAATTTTTAAATAGTTGGGGATTTTCTTTTAGATCTTATTGTTAGGATTTCTAATTAATCCAATTCTGATCAAAGAACATAATTCAAACTTCTGAAATTTATTGAGACTCAAGTTATGGTCCAGCAAAATGATACACCGTTGAACTGTAATATGTACATTTGAAAAGAATATGTATTCTCCAATTGTTGAGCTATTCTATAAATGTCAATTAAGTCATTATGACTGATACTGTTCAGATCTACATCCTGATTTTTTTTGTCTAGTTCTAACAATTACTAAGAGTATTAAAATTGTCAAGTATAATTAAAAATTTGTCTATTTCTCTCTTTAATTTTGCCAACTTTTCTTCATGTATTTTGCAGCTTTGTAATTAGGCACATACATATTTGTGACTGTTAATGTCTTCCTGATAAAATGACCCTTTTCTCATTATGAAGTGTTGTCTCTTTATCTCTGGTAATATCCTTTGTTTTGAAATCTGGATTTTTTTTTTTTTTGGGTATTAGTATTGCTACCCCATCTTTCCTATGCTTACTGTTTGCACAGTATACTTTTCCCTATTCTTTTATTTTCAACCTAGTGGTGTCTTCATATTAAAACCGCTTCTTGGGTGCCTGGGTGGCTCTGTCATTAAGCGTCTGCCTTTGGCTCAGGTCATCATCCCGGGGTCCTGGGATCAAGCCCAGCATCAGGATCCTTGCTCCACAGGAAGCCTGCTTTTCCTGTCCCACTCCCCTGCTTGTGTTCCCTCTCTCCCTGTGTCTCTGTCAAAACAAACAAACAAAAAACTGCTTCTCTTATAGACAACAGATAGTTGCGCTTTGATTTTTTTTTTAAGTAGGCTGCTCACCCAACATGGAGCCCAACACAGAACTTGAACTCATGACCTAGAGATCAAGACCTGAGCTGAACCAACTGAACCACCCAGATGCCCTGGGCCTTGATTTTTAATCCAGCCTACAATCTCTTGCCATTTAACTGAAGTGTCTAGTTCATATTCATTTAACGTAATTATCTATGTGAGTAGATTTAGGGCTACTGATTCATGCTTTCGTTATGAGCATATTTTCTTATACTTCCTTGAACATGGTTACAACAGCTGCTTTAAAATCCTTCTCTGCTAATTCCAACACCTGGGTCATCTTGGGGCAGGTGGTGGGCAAAGTATGACCTGCAGGCCCAAACTGACCCACTGCCTATCTTTGTAAATAAAATTCCACTGGAATGCAATCATGCCTATTCATTTATGTACTGTCTACGGCTGCTTTCACCCTACAACAGCAGAGTTGTGTAGCTGTGACACAGCCTATATGGTCAGCAAAGCCTAAAATAGTTACTATGCACAGAAAAAAGTTTGCTTAACCCTGCTCCTGAGTAAGGGTCACATTTTCCTATTTTTTCAAATGTCCAGACATCACAAATGATATACTGTCAGACTTTGGGTTCTGTTATATTCCAATAAAGAGTATCGATTTATTTGGCAGGCAGTCAACTTGACAGAATTCAAACTCCAAAGGTCTTCCCTATGGTGGACAGCATCTATAATCTCTGTTCATTTCTTTTGCCTTAGCTGGAATTTAGCCAAGTTTATAAGAAGAATCTGGGCCCCCTGCCTATGGCTATCTGCCTTCCAGGATTTCTACTCCTGATTTCCAGCTGCTGTGATTGCTGTGAACTCTGTCCAGTGATTCTTCAATCACTAAGACAGCAGCTTAGTGGTAGTAATAACATTATAATTTTATAACTACTTTATGCATGTTATTAGATAAAGCAAATAATAAGTATGTTAATTAAGAATCAACATCTTCAGGGCACCTGGGTGGCTCAGCTGGCTAAGCGTCCAACTCTTGGTTTTGGCTCAGTTCATGATCTCAGGTTCCTGGGATCAAGACCCATATTATCAGGCTCTCCCTCCCGCTCAGAGGGGAGTCTGCTTTCCCTCTCCCTCTCCCCCTCCACACATTCCCCATTTGTGCACTCTGTCTCTCTCTAAAATAAATAAATCTTAAAAAAAAGAATCAACATTTTCAGTGTAAGAAAAAGACACAAAAGGATAATATTAAAGATGAGCCCTCAAATGTTAAATTTCCACTGAAGGGCGCTTGGGTGGCTCAGTGGGTTAAGCCGCTGCCTTCGGCTCAGGTCATGATCTCAGGGTCCTGGGATCGAGGCCCGCATCGGGCTCTCTGCTCAGCAGGGAGCCTGCTTCCCTCTCTCTCTCTCTGCCTGCCTCTCCATCTACTTGTGATCTCTCTCTGTCAAATAAATAAATAAAATCTTTAAAAAAAAAATTTCCACTGAAGACATCATTATATGTACATTAGTTAAAACCATTTTTCAGCATATTTTTTAGCTTAGTCCACTGAGAGCCTAGAGAGATAGTCACCCCAGTAAGAATGAGCACATTTAGCACCCAAATCTTGGCTCCTAAACACCATTTTCCACTAAAAGGAATCAAAACTCTTAGACAAGCACACATGCAAAAGGCACACACATGCTTTCTTGTGCCAGAAAGCAAAGAATCACTCAAAGACTGAGAGTATGCCAAGAAGAGTCAGGTGTCAGCATGAAGGGACTCACACTGGCCAAATCTGGAATACTCTGATAAAAAAAAAATAATGATTGTAGCTGAATTATAAAACACTCAATAAGTAAAAATCCATGAGTCCACACTGACCTGGAAGAGAAAACACAACAGCAGATAGTTTGCTACCATCTGAGGGTGACTATCACACCCACTCCTTACTCTGGAATTTAGTAATTAAAGGCAAAGATTTAGTACTTATGCTATCTTTTTAGAAGGAAATACAGATTCTCCTTATTTGATGAGAGAAAGTTCTTAACAGAATGCCAGTATTAAATGTAGAAGAGATGACAGAATTAGAAAATCCATCATTTTCTAACTCCCAAAGAAATAATAGATTGAGGCATGCAAGGATCATCAGTGAATGCTAAAATCATTAGATGAATAGTTGTTGGGAAACAGAATCCTTGTGTCATGCCAAAGCATCATACCACAAATTACTTATCAATTACAACAGAGAAGCTGCATCTGCATCTGGAAAGACCTGGCAACCATCTGCTTCTTCAGCCAAATGGTAAAATGTAGCATCAGGAACCACAGGAAAACTATCTAGTGTATGCCTCCTGAGGTAATACTAATACAAAATAATCTTGCCTAAAATGTTTACCTAAGCAAGCCCGTAAATCTAACCTCTCATTTATAATTAATTGTAAGCGATAAACAGGAAAAGAGACACGTGGAGAATGAGGGCTTTCTGTGAAACAACTGGGCTAGTGCTTCAAAAAGTCTACGTTGCAGGTGGACTGGAGGTGGGGAGGCTATTCTTATTAAAAGAGAAAAAGGAAACATACTCAAATGTAAGGTATAAATCTTAATTGCTTTCTAGTTCCCCTCTTCCCAAACAGCTGTAAGAATCACTTGGGAAAAACCAGAATTTAGAATAGCTGTCTGATAACAGAAAACTGTTAATGCTTTTAGATGTGCTTAGGGTACTGTGTCATACTGGAAAATGTCCTTATTTTTAGGAGATGTATGCTGAAGTACTTAGGGATGAAATGTCACAATGTCTGCGAATTCCTTTCAAATGGTCAGCAAAAAGATATAAAAATGCACACATCTAAACAGACCAAGCAAATATGTCAAAATGTTAACAATTGTTGAATCTAGGCAGTGGGCATACAGGCTTCACAGTAAGTAGAGAGAAAGATTTGGCTGAAATGAAGAATGTAACAGAAGGGATGGAAATAGAGTCTAGGAGATCTTCCAAAATTCGGAGTGAAAGAAAACAAAAGGAAAATAGGAGAAGATTGAGACAGAGGACCAATATAAGAAGTCCAAAATTAAGCTGAAAGGAATCTCCAGAAAAAAGAGAAAATGGAAAAATAAAACATATTTTTTTAAAAAAGAGCTGACAACAGACAATGATTTAATGACCCCAGTACAATGAATGAAAAAGACACAACTTCAGACACATTCTCGTGAAATTTTAAGACACCAAAGAGAAAGAAAAAAAAATCCTAAAAATGTTCTATGGAAGAAGAGAGAAAAGAAGGCTACCTACAAAAGAACCACTATCAGACTGACATCAGATATTTCTTCCCTTAGTGACTTCGCATGTTAGAAGACAATGGAAGCAGTGCCTTCAAAGTTAGGAGGAAAAATGATTTTCAACTTGGAATCTTATGCTCAGTCAATAGAAGAGCAAAAGAAAAGCATTTCAGACATGCAGTGACTCAGAAGACTTGTCTATTAACAATGCTTTTGGCTGCAAGTAACAGAAAAGTCAAACTGGCTTACACAATAAGAAAATATATTCTCTCATGTAACTGGAAGCCCAGAGCCCTTCTGTTCCTCTGCTTCCCCATCCTTGGTGACAAAGAGCTGTCACTTTCCACTAAGTGAGGCTTAGTACCTCAATCTGAGGTTACACCAGAGCTGCTAACAGCATTCCTGATTTACGTCCAGTGAGGGGAAGTACAGTCTGCCCTGAACATACCATCAAAGCCCCTCCCTTCATTCTGAGTGGACCAACTGAGGCCACAGGTCCAACCTTAGTAACAGTTGCTACGGGAATGCAATGTGCAGAATGACTTCAGGATCCTCACTGGTGGTGGGAGTAAGGTGGAAAGGTGATCACACCAGGGTTCTGTTAGGAATCAGTAAAGAGGGAATGGACATGGGTAATCAACAAGAGTGTTCACTACAGTTTACTACCCACACACACTATCTCGGTAAGTTATTTTTAAAGATGTATTCCAGAAAACAAGGATAAGCCACGTAAAAGACATGGCTTCTGGGAAACAGTGGCTCCAACCCAAGAGCTCGTGACGGGAAGATCTAGGCGGCAGCTGTGTACAACCTTAGGGAGCGAGTACTTGCCCAGATTGCAGGAAGGGAACAGAGAGCTCTGAGTGGAATATCAGAGGGGAAGGGGAGCTGACACAGAGCCGCAGGCAAGAAACAGCATGGCTGAAAAGACTTCACAACAAGATCAGGGAATACTATTAAAGAAAAGCAAAAACCAATCAGAAAGAGTGGGAATATCTATACAAGAAAGTGAAGGTCCAAATATGAAGCAGGGGGTGCATGGGTGGCTCAGTGGGTTAATTAAGCCTCTGCCTTCGGCCCGGGTCATGATCCCAGGGTCCTGGGACATTGGGCTCTCTGCTCAGCAGGGGAACTGCTTCCCCCCTCTCTCTGCCTGCCTCTCTGCCTACTTGCGATCTCCCTCTCTCTGTCAAATAAACAAATAAAATCTTACAAAAAATAAACAAACAAACAAACATGAAGCAGGTTAGTTAAACTCTGGCAAGGATTTTAGGCAGGTGATGGAGTCTAAGAAAAGAGGATCCATTTACCTTGCTTGGTCATTCTTTGAGTGGTCTAGCAACTGTGACTCGACCTATAAAGAAGGAAATGTAATCCTAGCATTTGTGACTTGGCCTCAGAGTAAACAATATTTTCATATGTGTAATAGTGTCAATGATGTTGACAGGTTTTCAACTTTGGAATTAACCTATGACCGCTTGGATGTGGTTGTAGGGCAGAACACAAATGTTAACAATTTTAAGAACTGATATGGTCAAGTGTAGTTTTAGGAGGTAAAAGTGGGGAAAAGGTGGGAGGAAAGGCAGGGTCATTAGTATCCTCATCTTTACAGAGGTGAAGTGCCATGGGTAAAGCTGATGCAATAGGAACCACTGAAGTTACAGAGAAAAGGTGAAAATGTGTCTCAACATGGGAGGTACTGTATGCTAAGTCATCCTCTTTCATTTCAGGGAGTTAATATAATTCCCCAAAGTTGGTAAATCAAGGAAGATGTATAAGCATATGATTCAATTTTGAAGGTAACCATCAAAGAAACTGAAAGTAGAAACAGTTAAAAGCTCTCATATCTGGGCTCTGGAGCAGGAAGAGGAAGGGGTAGGCAGCTGTTTTCACCATAACCTGCTTTGAGACAAGTGATATTGTTATCGACAGGCTGTAATATTTTGATAAAACTCAAAGCCCAAACAACCTAACCCTTCAATAGTTTCCTACTGCTCCGACATTAATAAGAAAGTCCTGCCCTGGGGTGCCCGGGTAGCTAGTTGGTTAAAGCATCTGACTCCCGATTTCCACTCAGGTCATGATGTCAAGACTGTGAGATCGAGCTCTGAGCTGGGCTCTGCTCAGCACAGTGTGTGTGAGATTGTCTCTCCCCTGTCCCTCCCCCTGCTCAAATGCACTGACTCTCTCTCTAAAATAAACAAAATCTTAAAAAAGCAGTCCTGCACCTAGCCCATCACCCTGTCTCCCTGCACCACTGCCACCACCCTCCTACTGTGCTTTAGGCATACAGGGCTTCCTCAAGGGCCTCAGACGGCTAAGCTCCTGCGGGGCTCAGGGCCCTCACATGCGCTCTTCTGCGTCAGAAAGCCCTCCTCCACTCCGTGTCCTGCCCGCTCCCGTTCACCCCTCAATTCTCGGCTTCCATACTGCCTCCTTAGCACAGGTTTCCTTACCCCTCACAAGTTGGACTGTCCCACTACTCACGCTCATCATGAACACCCCTTCCCTCCCCGCCCCCACCGCCACTTGTCGTCCTTCAGAGCACTTAACCTGCCGTAATTACATAATTGTCAATTACTCAAAATCTGTGTCTCCTGCCAAACTTAAGGAAAGGCACCAATCTGTCTCAGTCATCCTACGGGCTGCCTACCACGGTGCCCGAGCACGGCGCAGCCCTGGCTCCTTTGTGGATGGTATGAACGGCTGGATGACAGCCTGACCAGCCGCAGACCCTTCGGCAGAGAGCAGCAAAGCATGTGGTACTTAGACGGAACTGTGCTGGCCAGATGAAAAGTCACTAAATGTGGAACAAGACCATCACTTAGAACTGACTGTCACTGTAACAAATAGCTCTATGAAATGTGCAGTGTTTCCCGAATGTCAGTGAGGAAGCTGTTCAACATCACCCGAAGTCCTGTGGCATCCGCTGCGCGATGACGTGAAGCTTGGACTGAGGCCTTAGTGTTAGAGGTGGGAAGGAGGACTAGGCTCCGCAGGGCATGTTGAACGCAGATCCCCACAGGAGTTGCTGGTAAGGGAAACAGCAGAATCAAAGGAGTCTCCTAGAATTCTGCACTGGTAACAGGATGGATACTGACATTATTTACTGGG
>NC_081575.1:1430339-1445513 GCF_022355385.1 Mustela nigripes | reverse complement strand
GGGGGGGGGAGTGAGAGATGCGGACACAGAGTGGTATCGTCAGGACACAGGCATACCTGTCGTTGGGAGCAATGGAGACATGGAATCAGTGGATATGCCCGTAATTAAACTGAGGCATAGACCTCCAAATGTCATGTATGCGTCAAAAAATGATGGTATAAAGGGGCACCTGGGTGGCTCAGCTGGCTGAGTGCTGACTCTTGATTTTGGCTCAGGTCATGATATCAGAATCATGAGATCAAGCCCTGTGTCAGGCTCCACACTCAGACACTGTGCTGGGCTTGGAGCCTGCTTAAGATTCTCTCTCTCGGGTCGCCTGGGTGGCTCAGTCAGTTAAGTGTCTGACTAGCTCAAGTCATGATCTCAGGGTTCTGGGATCAAGGCCTACATTGGGCTCCCCCACTCAGCGGGGAGTCTGCTTCTCCCTCTGCCCTCCCCCACTTGTGCTTGCTCTCTACTTTTTAAAAAAAATCTTAAGAAAAAGATTCTTGGGACACCTGGGTGGCTCAGTTGGTTACGCAGCTGCCTTCGGCTCAGGTCATGATCCCGGCGTCCTGGGATCGAGTCCCACATCGGGCTCCTTGCTCCGCGGGGAGCCTGCTTCTTCCTCTGACTCTGCCTTCCACTCTGTCTGCCTATGCTCGCTCTCGCTCGCTCTCTCTCTGACAAATAAATAAATAAAATCTTTAAAAAAAAAAAAGAAAAAGAAAAAGATTCTCTCCCCCCATTCAACACACATGCACTTTCTCTCTCTAAAAAAAAAAAAAAGAAATGATGGTGCAAAGACATTATTAGCCAGACGTTATCTATCTGTAGATGCCACATTTATAGGTAATTCTCACTTTTCCTCTTTATTTTCTCAAAATTTTTTTCCACTGAGGAGCACCTGGGTAGCTCAATGGGTTAAGCCTCTACCTTCGGCTCCGGTCATAATCTCTGGGTCTTGGGATCAAGCCTTGCATCGGGCTCTCTGCTCGGCAGAGAGCCTGCTTCCCTCTCTCTCTCTGCCTGCCCCTCTGCCTATTTGTGATCTCTGTCTGTCAAATAAATAAATAAATAACCTTTTAAAAAATTGTTTTTCCATTGAACAGATACTATTTTTATAATTAGAAAATGCAATTAAGGGGCGCCTGGGTAGCTCAGTCAGTTAAGCAGCCAACTCTTGATTTGGGCCCAGGTCATGATCTCAAGGGTCCTGGGACTGAGCCCTGCATCAGGCTCCGCATTCAGCAGGTAGTCTGCTTCAGGATTCTCGCTCTCCTTCTGTGCCTCCCCCTGCTCTCTCTCCAATAAATAAATAAATCTTTTAAAAAAAATGCGGAGCACTGAGTGGATTAAAGCCTCTGCCTTCAGCTCAGGTCATGATCCCAGGGTCCTGGGATCAAGCCCCATGTCTGGCTCCCTGTTCAGCAGGAAACCTGCTTCTCCCTCTTCCACTCCCCCTGCCAGTGTTCCCTCTCTCACGGTCTCTCTCTCTGTCAAATAAATAAATAAAATCTTTAAAAAATGTATTCTTGGGATGTCTGGCTGGCTCAGTCGGTGGATCATGACTCTTGATCTTGGGCTTGTGGATTTGAGCCCCACACTGGATGTAGAGATGACTTAAAAATAAAAAAATCTTAGGAAGAAGTATCCTTAGGGGCACCTGGGTGGCTCAGTCATTAAGCATCAGCTCAGGTCACAATCCCAGTATCCTGGGATCGAGCCCCCCATTGGGCTCCCTGCTCAGCGGGAAGCCTGCTTCTCCCTCTCCCACTCCCCCTGCTTGTGTTCTCTCACTGTGTCTCTCTCTGTCAAAGAAATAAATAAAATCTTTTTTTTTTTTAAAAGAAGTATCCTTAAACAGTTTCGTAGCATTACACTTTGCACGGATTCTACAGACTACTGAGTGGGCTCATAAAGACACTTGGGAGAGTAAGCCGCAGCAGGCTCTGAAAGCCACACTGTATCCCTTTATTGCGCCTGTGCTCTGGGGTCTCTCGAGGCTCTTCTCCCACATGTTGACTACTCAGGAGCTGAGTGCTCCGATGTTTGAGGCTGCACGGTACGATGTGCCCAGGTGTTCTTTTTTTTTTTTTTTTTTTAAAGATTTTATTTATTTATTTGACAGAGAGAAATTACAAGTACACTGAGAGGCAGGCAGAGAGAGAGAGGAAGGGAAGCAGGCTCCCTGCTGAGCAGAGAGCCCGATGCGGGACTCGATCCCAGGACCCTGAGATCATGACCCGAGCCGAAGGCAACGGCTCAACCCACTGAGCCACCCAGGCGCCCATGCCCAGGTGTTCTTAACCTTCTTCTGCCATGGACCCTCTGGGCTTGGTGGTACCCTCCTCAGAAGAGTGGTTTGAACTTTTTTTTTTTTTAAAGATTTATTTATTTATTTGACAGAGAGAGAGAGAGATCACAAGTAGGCAGAGAGGCAGGCAGAGAGAGAGGAAGGGAAGCAGGCTCCCTGCTGAGCAGAGAGCCTGATGTGGGACTCGATCCCAGGACCCTGAGATCATGACCCGAGCCGAAGGCAGCGGCTTAACCCACTGAGCCACCCAGGCGCCCCAGAAGAGTGGTTTGAAATGCATAAAAATAAATGTGCTGCTGAAGCGAGCACTGAAATGCATAAAAATAAATGCATAGGAACTGATTAACAGCATACGTCAACATGGGTGCTAGAGTAGTATGTGCTTCTTCAGGAAACCATTAAATAACTAAGTCTAATAACTACCCTAGGTCTGAAGAGTAACGAGGACAAATGATGTTTCTAAAATATCTGTAACTTTAATGTGATATGAAAGCATCTTTCATCTCCATTAGTGACTAAGTCACAGGTACTCCTAATACTACCATGGTCTATGGCCTACATATGTCATTGAAGGAAAACTGAATTTTCAGTGAGAGGTTAGTGAAAATCAAGAAGTATTTTTCCCATCCAAGATCACAGAAACCATGGATTCTCAACCATGACTCAGAACCCTTGGCTAGGAGGCAGAGGACCAGGAGGATAGCAGGAAGGCAAGACCTCAAAGGTAGATCAAATAGTAACAGGAGTTTTCGCCACATGGTGCAATTTCCAGAGTGATTTCCATATACATTTTCTGAATTTTCTGCAATGATCCTTCACTTGTTTAATTAAGAAAGAAACAGCTTAATAAATACTCTATTTTTATTTGTCTTAAATAATCTGGAAGAGTAGCTAATAAATTTTAGACAGCTGATGGGGCCCTTGGGTGGCTCAGACATTAAGTGTCTGCCTTCAGCTCAGGTCCTGATCCCAGGGTTCTGGGATCAAGCCCCACATTGGGCTCCCTGATCCTCCCTCTCCCACTCCCCCATGCTTGTGTTCCCTCTCTCGCTGTGTCTCTCTCTGTCAAAAAATAAATAAAATCTTTAAAAAAAATTTATACAGTTGCTTATAAGCTACATTTTTATAGGGTCGCCACTTAAAAAAGACTCTCAACTTTTCCTCACTCCTTAAGTATTATGACAACTTTAATCATTCCTATGTTCTTACAAGCTTAGAAAAAAAATTCACTAGAATTTTTTATTCTGGAGTTAAGTGGAACAAAACGACAAACTGTCACAACTGCAGACGTTTGTCTGTTTTTTGGGTTTTTTTTTTTTTTTTTTGGCCAAGTCTAATTCCAAAAACAGCTGAAAATATTAGAGCAAATTAGGACTTAATACGGACTGATACCTTCTGCTGTTTACAAAAACACCAAAAAAAACCCACACAGAAATTCACATTTTAAAAATATATTATTAAATATCTATAGACAAGTTTAAAATTTAACTAATCAAAGTAATGTCAAAACTTAAGTATCACTAGAAGTCCTAGAAAAGCCAAAATGCTTTAATCTTTTCAAAAATAATCCACACGTAGAAAGTCAGTTTGTGCTTAAAAGTGCTCAAGCTCGGGTTTTAACAACGTGGAATGTTGCAAAGACGACGGGAACAAAGGGAAATGTGCATATCTCAGAAGCCTTCTTTGCCTTCTTTCAAATCTAAAAATAAAACCTTTGGACTGCCCTATTAATAAATCTAGAAAATGGATGCCTTTTTTTGTAGAAAGCTTTCACAAACAAAGAAATAAAAATATCTTCTTGGTTAATAGGACCAAAGGATGTAAACATAAACCAGATGTCAATGCCCGTTTCTCTAAATTCCATTCTCCCTCTGGGCTCTGGTGGGGCTTCTGCTGCAAAGATGTTTCTACGGCCCAAGGAGACATGTTGAATGAAGGTCTACACAGAACGACACAGACCAAGCTCAAGAGCCAACTACAGAACGAAAAGAACGAGTTGCAGAATGGTACACAAAGCAGGAAAGCCTCTGGCACGTTTGTGAAGACAGTTTTGAGTGTTATACATTATTATGTGGGACACAGCACACAGCTTGCATGGAGAGTGTCCCCCGCTCCCTTTGGGGACAGGCTACCCTGGGGAGGCAGGGCGGGCTAGCACAGCCGGGACCTCACTGGGCCCGTCACACCAGAACCCCTGGAGGAGGATGTGAAGAGGGCAAAATGCTAACATATCTTAAGTGTGAGCAGAACATGCCCGAGCAGAGGGCCAGGAGGACGGCAGGAAGGCAAGACCTCGAAGGCAGAAGGGTCAGGCTGGCCTGCAGGAGGGCAGAGAAGCAGGCGCGCAGACAAGCAGCACAGAGCGCTCTTCTCTAACCTTCTGGGCCCGGGCTCGTGGGGCTGACAGTGCTGCCAGCCATGGCGGCTCATCGGGGTGGACCCCGTCCCTGACGAGAGAGTGAGCTAGCTTACGCACTGCTTCCTGCACCGTGAAAATCTTGGTTAAAAAAATAAGGAAAAATCAGAAGAGCTACGCAGCGGCTTTGGCACCAGAGCTGACTCTCCACGATACCAAGCTCCTCTCAGTATCAAGTATGGGAAAAGGAAGTGTGTTGGAGAAGGGGAAGCCCTCTCCTCACGGGTCTCGTGGAGGGAAGGAAGGTTTCATAGAGACCTGAAGTGGGAGTCCTGGGGACCTGATGGGTGGGTGGGAAGTCACTCAGGGCAGACGGCCTTCAGAGCAGCGTGGGATGGAATGGGGTCAGGATGGATGGCCAGAACTCTTCATGCTGCCTTCTGGGGCTCAGGGACATCTCAGAATGTGGTGCAACTTAGAAGGAAAGCAGAGTGCATCTGGCACAGCTGGTGTGGTGTGTCTCGTTTCCTACCAGCCCACTCCTCAAACAAAAACGCTCCTTGCCCTCGGGCCTGGCTTGCTGACCCTGTGTCCTCTCTGTGCTCCAAATACCTCAGACCCAGCCCACCAGTCAGTTGTCTCTTGTCTTAGCCTCTGAACATGGTCTCTCCCCAACTCATACTTTCTTCTGAACTAGCTAACGTCGCCTTATTGTTCAGGTCTTGGTAGTCCCTTTTCAAAGAAGTCACTTCCCTGACCCTCACTTCCAAGTGTAGGCGGGGCCCCTCTACCATTTGTGTGCTCCCTCAGTGGTCAGCGCTCTTCCGTCATAGCATCTGGCCCCTTGTAAAGTAAAGGTCTGTTTGCCCATCTGTATCTTCCTTTAGATCAGAAGATAGCTAAGGGTAATCCACAGCCATCTAGTACAGCACATGACACATAATACCATGCTAAACCGGTATAGGGTCAATTAATCAAGTGTTGCTCTGTAAAGAGCACAAGAATCGAAGAGAAACGAAGTGACAGCAATCCTGTCCTGAATATTCCCAGGACATTCCTTATGCATATTACAATACAAATAAGACAGAAGGTCCAGCAGCTTCAGGAGACCATTCAACTCTGAGTCCCAAGGAGCCACTTCAACTTAGTACCAAAATAAAAATGCTCCATTTTCTTCAAAATTGACAAATGAGAATTGGCTGAAGTTCTGCTTGTCAAGTAAAGGGTCCTGCCTCATAGGCTCTGCTCACCTGATGTCACATCTGATGAAAGGGAAGCTTCTGAAGTTTTGCTTTCTAGCACTAACTGCAAAAAATTATTTCTTCCTAGCCTAATTAATGGCTCTCTAGTCTCTACAAATAGCACCGCAGCCATAAATTTGTGTGTTCATCTACTCATACGTAGTCTTTTCTTTAGAACTATGCAATTAACAGGGCACCTGGAGTGGATCAGATGGTTAACCGTCTGCCTTTGGCTCGGGTCGTGATCCCGGGGTCCTGGGATCGAGTCCCACATCGGGCTCCCTGCTCAGTGGGGAGCCTGCTTCTCCCTCTGTGTCTCTCTCTCCTGAATAAAGAAATAAAATCTTAAAAAAAAAAACTATGCAATTAACGGGCCACCCTTGATTTAGCAATATCTCTCCAAGTTTAAAATGCATATACTCTTTAAGCCAGCAAGTCCCACATCTAGGAATTTCTTCTACAACCCTTAAAAAGAATGATATGGCTCTACAGAAATGGATATCAATCTCCAAGATACATTAACTAAAAACAGCAAATTTTGGAAATGTGCAAGGTGTTTTACCATTTGTGTAAAAACGCACACCCACCCTTGTGTGTGTAAATGCCCACAAAATATGTAAATACAATTATAAAATAGATAACAATATGAAGTATCTAGAATAGTCAATTTCATAGAAACAGAAAGGGGAAGAAGGGTAGTGGCCAGGTGGGGGAGGGGGAACAGGGAGTTAGGGTTTAATGGAGATGGTTTCAGTTTTGCAAGATGAGAAGGGTTCTGGAGATACATAATGGGGACGGTTGCACAAGAATACACTTAATGGCACAGAAGTGTACGTGTAAAAGTGGCTAAAATGCTAAATGTTACGTATATTTTACCACAATCTAAAAATTACACCCAGGTGCATGTGCACAGGCACACACACAAATAATTAATAAGAAACTGGTAACAATGGCTGCCTCCAGAGAGAGAAATGGTTATTTGGGGACAGGGTGGCAAGTAGCTCTTTAACCATATAACCTCTTACACAACCTTTTTCGTTCTGTACTATACACCCATTTTAAAAAGTTCATTTAAAAAACCCAGCCTATACAAGAAGCTTTTCTTAATTATAAACCATTTATATCCTTTACTAAGTAAAAAATATTTTTCAATCCAAATCAGGATTCCACTTCAGTTTTAAGGTTATTTATTAGATTTAAACGATGCAAGCTGCAAAAAATTACTTTTTCCCTAAGAATATATTCACCAAAAGCCTGCCTTTATTTTTATGAGCTATTACAGAAATGCTTCAAAATCATCATAGAAGAAAATTACCATTTTTATCAGTACACAACTTTTATTCCATCACAACCAAGCTAGCTGAATATAGAACTGTTTCACCAGCAAAAAGCCCTCATCATAATTCAAGACAAAAATCAGCCTGCAATGACACGAGTTAGGAAACAAACGGCGCTTATGTTGCAGTCTACCCTAAGCTCTCACTTCTGGGTCAGAATCTAAAACACACACACGCACGCACGCATATATGCACGCACATACACACACACACACTCTGGATTCCTCCTAGTTTATCCCAAACCTACTTTGTGAAGATCCACTATTTTCTCGAGTCTTCTGGAATGAGCACTGGAGCCGTAGCCACTGGTACTGCAGCCTCTTTGGCCCCGCCCAAGCCAAGGAGAAAGCGGCACTTGCAGGGCCCCAGACTGCCTCTGCCTTGAATCAGGGGCTCCAGGACTTGTTGGGGGAATGAACAGATGATTATATGCTGACCAGCTAGCCATCAAGTCTCACAAAGAAAAACTTCAGAAAGAAAAAAGTAAGAGACACTTTGCTCACTCGAACTCAAGTCTCAAAGTGAAGACTTCACTAAAGGTAGAGACGAGGCGACTGCCCCACCGAACAGCTATGACACAACCAGCTAAGTGGGCTCTAGATCTCATCCCGACCCAAAGCTACACACGAAAGAGGCATTTTTATAACCATATGAAAAACAGGAAAACTTACCTATAATTCTTTTGTATGTATCAATATAGTACATCAATCTTTTTATAGGAAGAAAAATATACGGATGGATACTGACATGTTCTTAAGGTAGGAAAGGACTTTTTCTAAGTATAAAAGCGAAAGAAAAAATCCTAACAGAAATTTTGTATATCAAAAAAGACAAGCAGAATCAAAAGATATACGACAAGGTAGGAGTATCTGTGTAATGACAGAGAGTATCCTGGACACATTACAAGTTCTTACAGATCAACTGAAAAACAAATATCCTGATGGAGGAACGAAGGCAGAACACCAACAGGCAAGCAACTCCCAAACACCAAATACAAATGGCTGATGATTACTGAGGTCCGGCCCCAGTAACAACCCAAGGAGCACAGATTTAAAAGATGGGCATCCAATTCTGGGAGGGTGTGGGAAGAGGCACTTTCTCATACTGTCATGGGAACCGCAACAGCCACTTTAGGAGGCGATGTGGTGGTACCCTCAGCAATTCCGAGTCTAGGCAGCTGTTCTTCGAAAAGACTGGCACATGTGGAAGTTCAATCCAGCAGCATCTTTAATAGTGAACCGTCGGGAAAGTCAACAGGGGGACAAGGCATGAGATCACACCAGATCACACCGCCACTTAACAGAAACGAGGCAGAGAGAAATAGATCACAAGAACAGATGCAAAATATGTATAGTATCAACCTCATTTTGTTAAAACACAAAATGTGCATATTTGTACAGCCTGAGAAGATTCACAAGGACCTGCATTTATAGTTGTTACTCTGGGTATCGCGAGCATGGAGAGTAATGGTGAGCTTTCGTCTTTTTAAATGGTATACTTTAAAATGGTTTGTTTTCTATAAAAGCATGCATTATTTTTATAATTTCTTAAAAAAGGAAAAAAAGAAAAATAATAAGAAACTTATCTAGTAAAGACAGGTTCTGTCCTTGCAGAATTCCCTTCAGTTTCTTGAAGCTCAAATGGCTGTCTTTCCCACTCGTAAGTAACAGATATTATTCTAAATTATCTCTTCCTTTCTACATGTCTTGGAAGAAACTATTTAGACTGACCACTGCCTGTTTTATAAAATCCATTCATAATCTGAGAAAAAGACTATGAAAAACATAAACCACCCCCAGGCCTCACATCTACCAGAAGAAACGCATTCACTGCCATGATACATTTAGTCCACACCATTTCTGAGACAATGCACAAAGCACCAGCCACAAAGCACCAACTCCCACCAGCATAAATATGCGGTGTACAAAGGACGTCCTGTCAGCAGGGCCCAGAGTACACCCCACAGCAATAAAGCAGAAATGACAATTTGAGTCACAGGATCAGGGCTGGAACCAAATTTGGGACTTGGAGGCAGCGCAATGCTCCTCACTTCATTCCACACCTTCTAGTTTCCCTCACCCCAGCCCTGCCCTCACACAGTCCTCTAACAGGCCATGTTATGGATGGCCACAAAGCTTTAGACTCAGGTGTCAGAAACCACCAGAGAGAGACAACAAAGTGCTACCTGGGGGTCTCAGCCAGAATCACAATGGCAGCTTATGCATAAACTTACATTTTTTCTTAGGAAAAGGAATGGAAAAATTCAATCAGTACGTTCTGCCTTACCACATGGAATTTTGAAATCCAGGTGTCAAAACATCAAATGTGGAGTGACCACTGATTTTAAAAAAGCTTGAAATATTGAGCCTGACAGTTGAGAATTAAGGAACCACTCATTTTTACAAAATTAAATCCCACACAATGGCCCCAAGATGGCCAAAAGTGTGGCTTATAGAGCACCTGAGTGTCAGACCTCATATGGCTTGGATCCTCAGCTTTTCCAAAGGCACTCATTCTACTCTAGAGTCTCAAGAGCCAGACCCGTGTCTGGGTCCTCTCTTTAGTTCCCGTGGGAGGAGGGTAGCAAGCACAGCCAATAGCCATGCGCTCTGTGGTTCTGTGACAGCTTTCAAGAAGCTGTCCTTCTAGGGGGCCGCATACCAGTTCCCGTGTCTGAAAATGTTTTACCACTGCTCACTAACATTGACCAGGAAGTCATTTACCCAAAACCAAAGCAAACAAAGCACCACGCTGAAGACCGCTAGGCAACAGCAGCAGTGGCAGGTGAAGAACTCACGCCCTCGGCTCAGCTGACCTGCTTCAAGGTGAACTGAAGTTGCAGATCACCAGTTCCGGCTCTAATCTGACGCCCGCCCCCAGATCACGCTGTGGCTACCAAGTAACCCTACCCAAACTGACCTTTCAGGGCTCAGGGAAGTGACTTTTTTTTATTATATGGCACAGTTTGGCACAGTTATAGCTTTAGTCTTTGGGGTACTTTTATACTGTCCAAGAGTAGTACATCTTGTTTTTTTTTTTCCTTGTTTTGTTTTGTTCGTTTTTTTTTTAAAAACAGATGGCCAAACCAGGACATATACTAAAAAAAAAAAAAGGAAGGTTACTTACCTGAGCCCTAACATTCCAGCTACCATGGAATCCTGTTGGAGCTGGTCTACAGAAGCAAGATGTATTCTGGGGAGTCACATGTCACATCAAAGCAGGAACTGGTGAGTCTGTATTTTTATGGAGCCTAAAACAAAGAAAATCGTAAGTTGAAAGCCCCCATTGTGCTGCACGACCTTTTTCCCAGGGCTATTTGGGACATTTTGAAGATAAACATATAGACAAAGTACTATGCTATTTCCCAGCTTACCTACTAGGAACAAAGGATAAACTGCAAATTCCTAGCCCATAACACACATACTAAAATAAAGATTCATGTGTGTTAGAACTGACACTATCACAAGTCACCTCTGAGGGACACTTTGGAACTTTGGCACTATAAAGCGTACTGTCAGTGGTGATCCCTGGTAAGTATTTCTTGCACTACATCATACAGAAAGGCTCAGGGAGAGAAAACATGTTCAAGAGAACATTCAACATCAAAATGTCATCCCAAAAAGAACACATGAAATCCAGAGGCAAAGTCTCCCTTCTTTTTCAAGCAGCTGAATTTGAAACGAGCTGCTGTAACATCACTTAAAGGAGCTTCAACCCTGAGGGGGCGGGGCGAAACAGCACCAACAGAAACCAAACGCCCTGGGAGATCCAAAGCCCTCCTCCAATATATGCAAGTCTGTTTCAGAGCGATCACTTTTAAGCCTCTCAGATCTGTTAAATCACAATGCTCAACAAACTAAGTTATTAGTTTGATAGTTTCTCTTTTGTTTTTGAATATATTCAAAAGACTTCTGTCGTTACATTTTTCATCAACATAATATCATTTCCTTGTTAAAATCTAAACTGCCCCGTATTAGCTAATCTCTGGTTAGCGTGCTGGCCCAAGAGCAGCACTTTCACCTTTACACTAAAAAAGCCTCCAGTATACAATTTAGAGACTATTCACACTAATAATTACTCATGTAATTAAACCCAGAGAAAGGGCAACACCAACCAAGTCTTCTACAGCTGGTCTATAACTACTGGGATGGTACCTAGAATTATCTATTGAGGTGCAGTGAGGCCTTACAATTCCCTTAAACAGTGGAGTCACAGAATACTTTGAAATCCAGAAGTCAAGGTAACAGTTCTACTCAGTTAGCTATAGAATAAAAATCAAACCAGTATCTTGGCTGGGAGGCCCTGGCAAAGTTACAACTTCTCACAGCCATGGTTTTTTACTTGTAAACTGAGGGAGCTGGACTAAGGTTCCTTCCAGCTCTGAAATTTTAAGATCTTTGATTAACTCAAGATTTCACGGAAAAAAGAGCAAGCAAATGAAAGCAGGTAAGTAAAAATCCAATGAAACAGTAATTTGCAGGTTCATATATATGATGCCCCCAGCTCCTAGGCAAGGAAGACAAGTCAACCCTTCCTAAGGCTTGCTCCCCAGAGTACAGACATCTGCAGGAACTGCAGAACAGCCATACTGAGGACACCTTCGCATGCCAGCAGACCCAACGTAAGTAAGCCCCGAAGAAGTTATAAAGGCCAAGGCTTTATTCTTGAGTAGAATGGCCACACACACCTCTTCGATACGGGAATGGGGATGCCCTGCCTGCCACCAAATACCCACTCCCACTCAGATACCCCCAACACCATACCTACCATCAAAAATGGCAGAACCAAGTATTTAAGTAATGGCATGCAAATCAAGATTTCAATAGGAAAGAGTTCCTTGCAAGAGAAAGGCAGAAGAGAACAGATAAAGGCAGAAGAGCATAACTTTGTGTAAGTGAGCCCAAGGAAGAAGAACCCATTCACATCTGTCCTACTGGAAATGAGGAAAAGGCACAGTGGTCACAGTGGTGACAACAGCAATCTGACTGGAGAAGGCTGGTGCAGAAGAATTGAGACAAGGTCCTTCCGTCGAAGCAGAAATAATGCTCTGCCCAAGAAAAAAGACTGTGTCTGCCGGCCACATGAGGCCGGTCTGCATGCATGTCACCGCAGCAGAGGGCAGTGGAAACAAGCAGGTGTCCCGCTGCGCTGCCTGGGACTCGCCACCAATCCAGGACTGTTTCCCCCACCCCTCCACCCCCGTGTGCTTAAAAAACTACAGTTGATCCTTGAACAACACAGGTTTGAACTGTTCGGGTCCACTTACATGCAGATGTTTTTCAGTACAGTACTATCAATGTATTTTCTCTTCCTTATGATTTTCTTAATAACATCTTCTTTGTTGTCTTTAAGAATACTGTATATACTACACATAACATACAAAATATGCATCAATCAACTGTTTAAGTTAATAATAAGGCTTTCGGTCAACAGTAGGCTATTAGCAGTTAGATCTGGGGAGGGGGGAGTCAGAAATTATACGTGGATTTTCAACTGCACGGGGGTGGGAGGTCGGGGCCCCTAATCCCTGCATCGTTCAAAGGTCAACTATAGTCACTACGAATGTCAAACATTTTCTGGGATTCTCTCCTCATAGATAACTCAGGTAGCCTGGCGACAAACTGCCTTAGCCAATTAAAAGATTTCTACTGACAGTCACCTTTATAAATGATGACAAGTTCCAGGACACGTCATTTATCATGGAAATAGTCCCAGGCAGGTTCGTCAGCAGTAGAAACTGGGCTAGAGTAAGGAACTAAAAATTTTGCTTCTGCTCTTCTCTATTTTAGGTGAAAGAAGCAAGGTTCTCATTCAGTGCCCACATAGGGGATGGAGTATTTGGGTGGAGGCAACATTGTATTGGACTTATCTAGTCAAACTCCACAGCTTCCTTTTGTTAAACTCCACAGTTTGCCACTCCATCCCTTCTAGCTTTGGCCACACAGAGGCAGGGTGAACGGGAAACAATGACTCTGGCTAGAAATTGCAAAGAGAACACAAAATTGTATTCCAACCCTCCCAATACATCAACAGCACAAAAGTCAGAGTAGAGTTTGACTGCATCACGCTTGATCGGGTGAAATAAAGACCTGGTACTGTAGCTCTAAAGCACTCCAGGCACATCTGTAACAAGAAACAGGATGCCGTGAGAGCCCATGAAGCAAGAAAGCTGCAGGTCTCTTCAAGCTATTAGAACATACTGACTTCAGATGCCACCAGGCACTTTTCAGAGAAACTACATTCTGGAAGCTGCCCGTGCTGCTTAAAAGGCTAGAGGTATGATGAACAGCTAACTGGAGGGGCACTCGAGGAGGCAAGTGCATTGCCAATGATGCAAAACAAAGCAGAGTCCTCGTCCTGGCACGTCATAGGCCGAGATGCACAAACCTTGGAATCTCTGTCAAGTGGGCTTGTGCGAGTGTATGGCTAGGAAAGTCCCTCAGTGATCTGCCACCAAGCCAACAAGCCACCAAGCTGACGTGCCACAAAGAGGTATCTATAACAACTTATTTAACCAACTGTACTCTACTAGATGGACTGTGTCCCTTAAGGTTCTCACGTGTCTGGGTAAGAAAATAAAAGCAAGTGTTTCCCGGGCTTCCTGACTGGCATTTGAAATAGAAGTCATAAAAGGTCTATAAATAAGCCTATTCCCTAAAGCCCTGGTGGGAATTCCTAAAAGACCGAAGAAACCTAGACATCATTTTGTTTGTTTGTTTGTTCTTGTTTGTTTTTTTAAATAAGGATCCAGCAGATATCAAAAGACCCAAGAGGTCAGCTTACTCTTGTTGTTAACTGAAGTTGCTGAGATCCAGATGAAAATTCTGGCCATGAAACACAAATTTCTTCTCAAGTAATAAGTGCCTATTAACAACACTGAATTTTACTACCACGGCACAAATAAGCTTAATTTTTCTGGTATAACAAAACACCTAAAACTTGTGAGAGTCTCCCAAAGTCTAAGCCACTTGGCATCAGGCGCTGCTAGATTTGCTTCCACCATCACCAAGCCCCCCCCCCGCCCCCCCCCCCCGCCGAATTCGATCCTACCATCTCACAATTTGGGGTACTGATCCCCCACAGAACAGAGACACAATGTGTGAATGGCTCTGCAGAGTCCATTCCTGTTCCTGGAAAAAGAACCAGAAGCACACATCTGCCGGACCATGAGTCAGGAATATCACTTTTGTGGTGGAGCCCATTTCTGCTGTGACCAATCCACAACGAACACACTCAACACAGGCGACCACCACAGAGGTAGGTATTCCAGAGCAAGCTTTCCCAATCTCAGGTCCACTTAGCAAGGTCATAAACGGTCTCCTCCGTGAAAGCAAGTTTTTTAGACTCTTTGCAATGACATTAAGTCTTCAGGGCATAACCACAGTAACACTGCCACACCACGTAAAAGTCACCTGAGTTTCAGTGTGGGCAATTCAGTTATAACCAAACTAAAAAGAAAATAAACTTTCAGGGGGCAACTGACAGGAACCACAGCGATGCGATGCACTTGCCCCATCTGGTAATGATGATCTTGAGCAGGGCGCGCTCCAGGACTATAGAAGCCGGTTACATACTATGTCCCACTCCACTTATGTAACTAGATGATCTCCGGCGAAGGGGGGCGGGGAGGATCGGAGGGCGCTCACATTCTGAGGCCACGGAACCCCCAAAGACCCTGGGGGCGCACTCCCACCGAAGAGCCTCCGGTGCTCCCGGACACACAGTCCCCTATGAAAGGTTCATGATGGGAACTATAACCGCCTCTTTATGATGAGTTGTGGGACCAGGAACACAACGTCTAGTCCCTTTTGTGGGTGGGCAATAATTCCCACCTACTTTTCCTGCTAGAGGGGAGAGGAGATGGTGGACCGACTCGCTCGCACTGGGGGCAGAAAGTCATGGAATGGGCGAGAAGGAGGGGGAGGCAAAGCCTGGAGATGGGGG